>NC_057795.1:409649743-409942017 GCF_018294505.1 Triticum aestivum
CAGACACCCCCTCTCCTCTCCAGCTCCTCCCCCTCGCGCTCCCCGGCCATGACCGACGCCACCACCGCCGTGCCTACGTCGTAGCCGTGCTCCCCGCCGCCCGTGCGTCCTCTCGTCGTGTCCAGGAGCTCCGCCGCTGTCCACTTCATCGAGCAAGCCGAGCCCCGAGCGCTCGCAACGCCCGAGTCCACCGCACCGACCTCGCCCGAGTCCGCCGTCGTCGGAGATCCCCTTCAACGCCGTCGTCGCTCCGGTCCATCCCCGGCCGCACCAAGGGCTTCGTCGCACTCACTGTGAGCTTAGCCATCTTCCCCTCCCTTCCGTTCTTGCTCCCGAGCCGTGTAGCGACCTCCCGGAGCTCAACGCACCCACCGCCGTGAAGCTTGTCGCCGACGTGCTCCCGGTCATCCTCCGGCCACTCCACGGTGTCCATCATGCTCACCGCGTCACGTAGCACCTAACTAGCTACTCCCCGCACCTCACCGATCCCCCTAGCGACAAGTTCGACTTTGGCCGAACTCTGGTGGCCGCCAAAGTCGTCGCCGGCACCAACTCCGGCCACCCCGACCCCAACGGACTCCACCAAGAGCTGCGGCTCGACCTCAGCTCCTCTCCGGTGGTCTCCGCGACCCATTTGGTGGCCGAAACGGCCAAAACCACTTCCGCCGCCGCGTCGGGCTCGCCGGCGGCTAAACGCCGGTGCAGCCGACCCGGGTTTGACCACGGGTGGGCCCTGGTTGACTCCCCTGAGTCAATGACAGGTGGGGCCCAGCCCTGTTAACTAATTAGGATTAGTTTAAATTAATTTTAGTTTAATTAATCACACTGACACGCGGGACCCACTGTCAGGTTTGACCCGGACGTGTCCCGTTGACCTGCTGATGTCACACTGACGTCAGGCTGATGCAATAATTGATTTTCTGGATTTAATCTAATATAGGAAATTCCAGAATATAGTTTAAACTTTAAAAAATTCATAACTTTTATTCTGTAACTCCAAATCAGACAAATTATATATGAAAAATGATTAGAAAAATCCAATCTATCCATCTGTACTATTTTCATGCATGATTAAACAAGTTAACCTGATGTTTAATGCAGAACAAGGAAAAACACTTTAAAGGGCCATGTTTGGGTCTAAAATTTGAATCTTTGATTCAAATTGGTTCAAACCCTTCTGGTCCTAGTTGCATTAGCCCAACTCACTCATATTGCCATGTTTCATGCATGCATCATATTGTTGCACATTGTTTGGTGATGGTTGTGTATCGGTGTTCTTTGCGGCAGGTTCTGCCTCTGAGGAGTACCGTGATTACCCTAACGAAGAACCGTATCAGTGCATCGAATCATCAGGCAAGCAACCAACCATTTGATCATATCGATACAATCCCATGTTCTCGCTCCTGCTCTCCTTTATTGCATTAAGACAACGCGTTTCAAACTGCTGTGTGCTACGGTAGTTGAACCCATTTCCTATGCATGACCTGTCATTGCCACAGTAACTAGATGAAACCCACTAGCATGTGTAGGAGTTGATTGAGCCATAGGTATGTGTTGTTCCTACCTTGCTATGCCTGCTATGCTTAGAGTCGTGCCAGGTCTGGTTCATCTGGGTGATGGGCTAGAGTAAAATGATTATGTCGGTAATGAGAGTGGTGTGGTAAACACGATTTGGTAAAGGTATCGATGAGAGGCCATGTAGGAGTACATGGTGGGTTGTTTCATTGAAACCGACCTTAAGCACTGAGATCTGTATGTGTGATTTAAGATACAGCTACTACCATGCATTGGGCCCTGAAATATGACCCCGCTCGACTTCTTATCCACCCTAGTTCTCTGTCCAAGAGTTGCAAGTAGTTTCTGGTGTTTGTAGCCTACTGGAGGCCCTGGACAGCACTGACCGTAGGGGTGGGCTGTGATGCGGTAGGTACGTGGCACGGTGTACCGAATACCCATTAGGTATCTCGGGAACCCTGTTCACATCGTTCGGGGCCGTATGGGAAACCTCGGCTGGACTCCCTGCGGATGGAACCTGGATAGGCGATAAACCTGGACTAGAGACTTAGGTGTTTAGGTAGGTCGTGGTCTACACCCACGTCGGCTTTCGCTTGAAGTCTGCCGAGCACATGTCGTGTGCAGATGCTAAGTGGTGGAAACATGTATGAAGAAGTACACCCCTGCAAGGTTATCATGATCTATTCGAATAGCCGCGTCCGCGGTAAAGGACTACTTGGTTGCCTATACAGTTCATAGACAAGTAAATGAAAACTACTAAAAGCCTCAAGATAAGTGTGAGTGCTGAGGATGGCTCTTCCGTAGGAAGACGGACGTGGATCCTCGGTACTGTATTGAAGTGGTGAGTAGTGGACTCGTGTACGCAAAACCATTTCAAGTTGGAGTCTCGTAGGTTAGCCTAGCCAAGAGTCAAAGCTGGCTTGCTGCAACAACTCCACCAACCCTTCTTGATAATATGCATGTATGTAGGATCTGATGTAAGTCTTGCTGAGTACCTTTGTACTCATGTTGCTATAATTTACATTTTTACAGAAGACGCTGCAACCCCTTCTGATGGGTTCTACGTAGACGTTGACATCAATGAGTAGGCTAAGGCCCAGGTGGTGATCCTGAGCTTGTGAAGGACCACGTAGTATAGTTAGGCTTTCCAAGCCTCTTTTATTTTACTAGTTGTCTGTACTCGGACAAGTTACTTCTGCTGCTGGTTTGTATGACTGTATGACTTGAATGCTGGGTCGTGTGACCCGTACCTGTGTGTATGATTATGTATGGCTCCCTGAGCCTTAAATAAAGTACTTGTGTCATAGAGTCATGTTGTGATGCCATGTTGTATTTGCACATATCGAGCATACTGTGTGTATGTTATTGAAATGCTTGGTATGTGTGGGATCTGACTATCTAGTTGTTTATCTTTAGTAGCCTCTCTTACCAGGAAATGTCTCCTAGTGTTACCACTGAGCCATGGTAGCTTGCTACTGCTCTGGAGCACTTAGGCTGGCCGGCATGTGTTCTTCTTCATTCCGGTGTCTGTCCCTTCGGGGAAATGTCACGCATTGAGTATCGGAGTCCTGTTAGCCCGCTACAGCCCGGTTTACCGGAGTCTGCTAGCCCAGTGCTACAGCCCGGACCCTCTTGCTGATGACCGACACATTCGAAGCTGGGTCATGGATGCCTGTCCCTGTAAGTCTGTGCCACTTTGGGTTTACAACTAGTCATGTCAGCCCGGGCTCCTTAACATATGGATGCTAGCGACACTATCATATACGTGAGCCAAAAGGCGCAAACGGTCCCGGGCAAAGGTAAGGCGACACCCGTGGGGATACCGTGCGTGAGGCCGCAAAGTGATATGAGGTGTTACAGGCTAGATCGATGTGTCATCGAGTCAGGGTCCTGACATGTCTGTACTCCTTGATGTTTTGTCTGTACTCCTTGATGTTTTGTCTGTACTCAAACCTTTGCTGATTTTCACAGGCTGACGATAAATTTTGGAAGACAAAGTATGATCATGAGGCTATGAAGAGAGCCAGGAAGTCCAAGAGAGCCGCCAGGAAAGCTGCCACAAAGAAAAGAGGAAAGAAGTCTAGCGCTTCGGAACTGTTTCAACTGGAGGACTCTTCTGAGTCAGAGGTAGCCCTTGACTCTCTTGGCTCATTTTTTAATCACCTTATTGATACTGATTATGATCAGGATGACACGGGAACGAGTCATGGGGTAGATGAAGAGGTAACTATTATTTCCTTTGACTCAGAGCCTTTGCCAAGACAAAAAATCCGAAGAGTATCCCAGAAAGTAAGATTTCCACATCCCTTAATTAGCTTATCAAGATCCTCAATTTCTTTTGAAGCGACAGATTCATGAGAGCCGGAGGCAGACCTGGGCCAACAAAGACGCGGAACTCTCCTCCGGCTTACCAAATACACCAAGGAAGCGTCGGAATGATGTCACCTCTGACTTAAATCCCTTTAATCCTTTGGCGGGTGTCACTCATCAACCACTCAACCCTTGTGCCTCGAATTATCAGGAAACTTCACCTTCGTCCAGCAACTCAATCCAGTCCAACATGCCGGCTTTTAAGACCGCTCCAGGGTAATGATGATTTACTTATCCTGTATTCAGTCAATTATTTATACTTGTACTGACCTTTTTGATCTTATGTAGCAAAAAAGCAAAACCCAGCAAGAGTGTGAAGAAGAACAAGCCGACCGAAGAGCCAACTGTCATCCGGAACTCTAGACGACCGCGCCCGATGCCTCTATTCCTGAGATGCGCTTGTACTGGCTCATGACACGCCAGTGTTGACTGCTGACCCACCTGTCGAGCAAACCGCCGATGGCTCTGAAAATCCTGAAGTCCCTAGCCCGGCCAAGGCAGATGACCCAATAGATGCTGATATGGAGATTACCAAGACCGGCTATATTGAGTCGGGCAGGCCTACTATGCTAGCCAAGTGTTCTACCAAGGAAGAGCACCTAGAACGACGTAAGGTCAGATTTGACATTGCTGATTATACTCACATGAGCATCGGGGAAGTTTTTTCTGGCTATCTTAGCCAAGTACACAGCAGCCGTGAGCTCGAAGTTGATATGCTGAAGCAAATGCACCAGAAATTTGAGATATAAACTCTTCCCTTCACTGAATCATCCTTACTATGCCAGCCCCCAAGTCTATTGCTTATAATGAATATGCCGTAGACTTAGAACAAACATATAAGCATTAGTAATATTCTTTGGTCAAACCTATAAAAATCCGGCTTAATCCGTAGTCCCCAAGGGCCGGTTTAATCAAAATGAATAAGCCGGTCCTTCACATGCTTGTGTAGAATATAGTACTTGTGTACATTTAACAACAATATGCATTAGCCCCCAAGTGCCAAGTACTCTTGCTTGCAAAGTGCTTGGGACTTATTCTCATGAACCGCCACTTAGATAGAATCCTTCGGTAGACATTAGCCCCCAAGTGCCAAGTGTTGTTGCTTGCAAAAGGCTTGGGACTTACTCTCATGAACCGCCACTTAGATAGAATCCTTCAGTAGACATTAGCCCCCAAGTGCCAAGTGTTGTTCCTTGCAAAAGGCTTGGGACTTAATATTGTATGCTAATATTCATGATTTTGACCCGGTAATTGTACAGGCCATCACTAGTCAACTTCAATTAGAACTGTGTGACCTGAAGAACCGCCTGGAGGCATAGGAGACTGAAACCCAAAGAGCCAATTCCAAATTTAAATTCAGTGTTTCTGAACAAGAGAAACTGAAAACAGACTTTGAAATGGAGAAAAAGGCCTGGGCTGAGGAAAAGATTGCCTTGACCCATCAAGCTGAGAAAGCGGAGGCGGCTCTTGAAGAGGCGACTACTGAATTGTTCCGCTTAAAACGCCATGTATCTCAGATGGTCTTAGCAATCTTTGGTAAGTCGCCCTACAAGTGTCAAATATTGAATCTTTCTAGTGATCATATGAATTGTCATTAACTCACCTGATATTGTTATGCAGACCCCAGGAGCACAAATCTCAATCAGGACATGCTGGTGAAGCTGAATATGGTTTACACACTTCTGTCACAACTTTACACTGGATCTCAGCGTGCCTTAGCCACAGTTGCCCTGTCAAACGAAGTTCCCACACTCATGGTGGATGTGCTAAAGAAGCTTTCGGTGCTGCCCCAGCGATTCAATGAATTAAGGTGATCGTCTGTGAGATCCGGAGCCATGGCTGCCTTAAGCCGGGCCAAAGCTTGGCTACCGGAATTAGACCCGGCCGACATCACCATTGGGTATCCAAGCCTTAAGGAGGATGGCACTTCATTTGAACAGGAGGACTTCGCCGCTTGTGTGAAGGAAATACGCCCTGTGGCCACCCTGATTGCTGATGAGGCGGATCTCACCAGGTACCAGCCGGGTTATGATGCGAAAAATCGGAGGATCCGGACGCCACATTATAAAGTGACAAGCCTGATCCCACCAATCCGTAAGCATACCTTCGCCCCTGAAGTTGACCCGGCCGAACTAATTGATGATGAAGCTGAATTTGAAGCTTTGAATGGCATTGACTGGTCATCATCAACCTTCCAGGACAGGGAACAGGTCGAAGGAGCGGAGAGGGTTGATCCGGAATCTTCAAGTCCACAAGAGAATTGATCTGGCCGGGCGGCTCATATTTGCAGCCTGCTGAAAAACAATTTAATCATGTGGACTCGGGGAGTCATGTAATGGGGTAGAAATGACTTTGCTTTGTCGTGCCACCATGCATGTTTTGGTGCTCAACACAGTTAAGTCGCCGTCTTATATTCGCCCCTGTTTATATTTATCATATGTTTTCATTATGCATAAGAAAGTCCTTGAACTGTCCTGGGGTTTTGAATTTGCACTGCCGGTTTATGTGACCTGAACAGTAAAGGTGATAACCCAGTCCTTAGAAGTCAACACTTCCAAATGTATAATGATTGTCATATGCTGGCGACTTATTGTCCAAAGGCAAGCCGGTTTAAATTTAAACCGCATTTATACTTAGATCTCAACAAAAAAAATTCTCAAGACAAACCCAAAGATTGTTTTCAAAAACTTAAGCCAAATAGACAGAAAAAATCAAGGCTTCTGATTCGAATACGATCAGTAAACCGGACCAAAGGGGTTAAGCTAGGATTTGAATACGATCATGTATCCCCCAGTGGCTTTGGCGTTGCGCTGATCAAGAGGGTACCGACAACTATGTTATCTTTGGTTCGAATACGACCTATGTTTGAACAGGAAGCCCCCAAATGACCTTGAGCATTTCTTAATGACTCTGATTCGAATATGATCAAAGTCGGACCCAAAAGGGGTTAAGCTATGATTTCGAATACGATCAAGAAGCCCCCTAGTGAGTTTGACATTGTGCTGATCAAGAGGGTACCGACAGCTATGTTCTCTTTGGTTCAAATACGACCTATGTTTGAATTTGAAGCCCCCTAGTGAGCATGAGATTTAATGGCTAGATTTGAATATGATCATGAGCCGGACCAAGAGGGTTAAGCTAGATTCGAATACGACCAGCCCCCAATTGATCGTTTGAAATTATGATGATGAAGACATATGATCATTAAGGATGAAAAGGACAGAGGTCCTGCTTTATTACTTATCATAATATATACATCGCCAAAATATGTACATCATGAGAGCCGGTGGTTCAAGTATAGTAAGGCCGAGGATGAGCTATATTCCATGGCCAGCGGGTCTCTTCCTCCAACGTACGTGAGTCTTTGTGCTCTCGAACATCGATAAGGTAGTATGACCCGTTGTTCAAGTTCTTGCTGACCACAAATGGCCCTTCCCAAGGTGAGGATAGCTTGTGTGCATCAGTTTGATCATGGATGAGCCGGAGCACCAAGTCACCTTCTTGAAAGGTTCTGGACTTAACTTGACGGCTGTGATAAAGGCATAGGTCCTATTGGTAAATCGCTGAGCGGGCTGCTGCCAAGTCACGCTTTTCATCTAACAGGTCAAGTGCATCCTGATGGGCTTTTTCGTTATCAGCTTCAACGTAAGCCGCCACGCGGGGCGAGTCATGACAGATGTCACTAGGCAGAACCGCCTCTGCTTCGTAAACCATGAAGAAAGGCGTGTAACCCGTAGACCTGTTGGGGGTAGCATTGATGCTCCATATCACAGAAGGTAACTCCTCCACCCAACAACCCGACATCCGTTGCAAAGGAACCATAAGCCGGGGTTTGATGCCCTTCAAGATTTCCTAATTGGCTCTTTCATCTTGACCATTGGATTGAGGGTGAGCTACTGATGAAACATGGAGCCGGATATGCTCACATTGACAGAACTCCTCCATGGCACCCTCAGATAGATTAGTACCATTATCAGTTATAATACTGTGTGGAAAGCCAAAACGAAAGATCACCTTTTTCATGAATTGGACCGTCTTGGCTGCGTCACACTTACTAACTGGCTCTGACTCAACCCACTTTGTGAATTTGTCAACCGCCAACAATAGGTGGGTCTTTTTATCTTTGGACCTTTTGAAAGGACCAACCATGTCGAGTCCCTGGACTGCAAACAACCAAGTAATTGGAATCGTCCTCAATTCTTGAGTCAGCATGTGAGCTCGCCGTGAGAATTTCTGACAACCATCACATTTACTAACCAGATCCTCTGCATCAGCATGAGCCGTCAGCCAATAAAATCCATGACGAAAAGCCTTAGCCACAAGGGACTTTGAACCGGCATGATGGCCACAATCTCCTTCATGAATCTCACAAAGATTTTCTTGACCTTCCTCAAGAGAGACACAACGTTGAAATGCCCCAGTAACACTGCGATGATGCAAATCGCCATTGGCAATCGTCATTGACTTAGACCACCGGGTTATCTGCCTAGCCAAGGTTTCATCCTCAGGCAACTCACCCCGGGTCATGTAAGCCAAATATGGCACCGTCCAATCTGGGTTGACATGAAGAGCCGCCACCAATTGTGCTTTTGGGTCATGGACAACCAAGTCTTCCTCTTTAGGCAACTTGACAGAAGGGTTATGCAGAATATCCAAGAAGGTATTAGGTGGCACCGGCTTACACTCAGACCCCAGCCGGCTTAAAGCATCAGCCGCCTCATTCTTTCTGCGATCAATGTGCTCCACTTGGTAACCCTTGAAGTTTCCAGCAACAACATCAACTTCACGGCGATAAGCCGCCATGAGGGGATCCTTGGAATCCCACTTGCCTGAAACTTGTTGAGCCACCAGATCTGAGTCGCCAAAGCACCTTACCCGGCTTAATCTCATCTCCTTAGCCATCCAAAGACCATGGAGCAAGGCCTCATACTCAGCTGCATTGTTAGTACAAGGAAACATCAACCTTAGCACATAACAAAATTTGTCATCTCGAGGGGAAGCTAAAACAACTCCAGCCCCCAAGCCCTCCAATTTCCTGGACCCATCAAAGTGAATAGTCCTATATGTGTTGTCCGGCTTCTCTTCAGGCATTTGCAGCTCTGTCCAATCATTTATGAAGTCCACCAGTGCTTTGAACTTGATAGCAGTGCGTGGCACATACTTTAACCCATGAGGCCCAAGTTCAATGGCCCACTTAGCGACTCGTCCTGTGGCTTCTCTGTTTTGAATGATATCTCCTAACGGAGCAGAGCTGACCACAGTGATGGGATGACCTAGGAAATATTGCTTAAGCTTCCGGCTTGCCATGAACACCCCATAAATGAGCTTCTGCCAATGTGGATATCTTTGCTTGGACTCAATAAGCACCTCATGATGTAGTAAACTGGCCGTTGAACCTGATGTTCCTTACCAGCCTCCTTGCGCTCCGCCACAATGGGCACACTGACAACACATGTGTTCATAGCTACATATAACAATAACGGATCCTTATCAATGGGAGCAGCAAGAACCGGCGGCCCAGCTAGCTGTCTCTTCAAATCTTTAAAGGCAGCGTTAGCAGCATCACTCCAGACAAAGTTGTCTGTCTTCTTCATCATTTGATACAGCGGTATAGCCTTCTCACATAGCCGGCTTATGAACCGGCTTAAAGCAGCAATGCAGCCCGCCAAACGTTGAACATCATTGATACACGCTGGCTTAGCCAAAGAGGTGATTGCCTTGATATTCTCCGGCTTAGCCTCAATGCCTCTGTTAGAAACCAGAAAACCCAAAAGCTTGCCTGCGGGCACACCAAAAACGCACTTGGCCGGGTGATATGTCTCCGAGGTATCTATAATTTATGAAGTATCCATGCTATTATATTATCTGTTTTAGATGTTTAATGGGCTTTATTGTACACTTTTATATTATTTTTGGGACTAACCTATTAACCGGAGGCCCAAGCCATATTGCTGTTTTTTGCCCATTTGAGTGTTTTGCAGAAAAGGAATATCAAACGGAGTCCAAACGGAATGAAACCTTCGGGAGAGTTATTTTTGGAACGGAAGCAATCTAGGAGACTTGGAGTAGACGTCAGGGAAGCAACGAGGCAGGAAGGCACGCCCTACCCCCTGGGCGCGCCCCCACCCTCGTGGGCCCCACGTGGCTCCCCTGACCGACTTCTTTCGCCTATATATATCCATATACCCTAAAAACATCGAGGAGCACAATAGTTCCGCCGCCGCCAGCCTTTGTAGCCACCAAAAACCAATCGGGACCCTATTCCGGCACCCTGCCGGAGGGGGGATCCGTCACCGGTGGCCATCTTCATCATCCCAGCGCTCTCCATGACGAGGAGGGAGTAGTTCACACTCGGGGTTGAGGGTATGTACCAGTAGCTATGTGTTTGATCTCTCTCTCTCTCTCTCTCTCGTGTTCTTTATTTGGCACGATCTTGATGTACCGCGAGCTTTGCTATAATAGTTGGATCTTATGATGTTTCTCCCCCTCTACTCTCTTGTAATGGATTGAGTTTTCCCTTTGAAGTTATCTTATCGGACTGAGTCTTTAAGGATTTGTGAACACTTGACGTATGTCTTGCATGTGCTTATCTGTGGTGACAATGGGATATTCACGTGATCTACTTGATCTATGTTTTGGTGATCAACTTGCGGGTTCAGTGACCTTGTGAACTTGCATAGGGGTTGGCACACGTTTTCGTCTTGACTCTTCGGTAGAAACTTTGGGGCAGTCTTTGAAGTACTTTGTGTTGGTTGAATAGATGAATCTGAGATTGTGTGATGCATATCGTATAATCATGCCCATGGATACTTGAGGTGACATTGGAGTATCTATGTGACATTAGGGTTTTGGTTGATTTGTGTCTTAAGGTGTTATTCTAGTACGAACTCTACGATAGATCGAACGGAAAGAATAACTTCGTGTTATTTCACTACGGACTCTTGAATAGATCGATCAGAAAGGATAACTTTGAGGTGGTTTCTTACCCTACAATAATCTTTTCGTTTGTTCTCTGCTATTAGTGACTTTGGAGTGACTCTTTGTTGCATGTTGAGGGATAGCTATATGATCCAATTCTGTTATTATTGTTGAGAGAACTTTCACTAGTGAAAGTATGAACCTTAGGCCTTGTTTCCTAGAATTGCAATACTGTTTACGCTCACTTTTATCATTAGTTACCTTGCTGTTTTTATATTTTCAGATTACAAAAACCTATATCTACCATCCATATTGCACTTGTATCGCCATCTCTTTGCCGAACTAGTGCACCTATACAATTTGCCATTGTATTGGGTGTGTTGGGGACACAAGAGACTCTTTGTTATTTGGTTGCAGGGTTGTTTGAGAGAGACCATCTTCATCCTACGCCTCCCACGGATTGATAAACCTTAGGTCATCCACTTGAGGGAAATTTGCTACTGTCCTACAAACCTTTGCACTTGGAGGCCCAACAACGTCTACAGGAAGAAGGTTGTGTAGTAGACATCAAGCTCTTTTCTGGCGCTGTTGCCGGGGAGATGAGTGCTTGAAGGTATATCTTTAGATCTTGCAATCAAATCTTTTAGTTTCTTGTTTTATCACCAGTTTAGTCCATAAAAGAAAACTACACAAAAATTGGAATTGAGTTTGTCTCATACGCTTCATCTTTTTAATATCTTTCGTGAGAATGATGGTAAGGAAAATTTTGCTCAAGTACTATAAGAAGAAATCTATAAAATGTTTGGCACTAAATCTTTGAATTATGAGCATGATTGCAATGTTGTTAGTATGAATTCTTTGAATACACATGATGCTAATGATATGCAAAGCCACAAGCTTGGGGATGCTATGTTTGATGAATATGATATTTTTTGTCCCCCAAGTTTTGATGAGAATATTTATTATGATGAAAGCATGCCTCCTATTTATGATGATTATATTGATGAAAGTGGGTTTGGAGAGGTCATGACTTTACTTAGTGATGAATCCACTATTTCGGAAGAGGTTCCAATTGATTATGAGAACAAAGTTGCTATCTATGATAATTATTGTGATAACTTGTATGCTATTAATAATAATGATAACCATGAAACTTGTCATCATGATTTTAGTTTTCAATTGGATTATGCCTCACATGATAATTATTTTGTTGAGTTTGCTCCCACTACTATTCATGAGAAGAAATTTGCTTATGTGGAGAGTAGTAAAATTTCTATGCAAGTAGATCATGAAAACAATGCTTTAGGTGATGGTTATATGGTTGAATTCATTCATGATGCTACTGAAAATTATTATGAGAGAGGATCATATGCTTCTACATATTGCAATAATATCAAGTTTCCTCTCTATGTGTTGAAAATTTTGAAGTTATGCTTGTTTTGCCTTCCTATGCTAGTTGATTATTGTTCCATAAGTTGTTTGTTCACAAAATCCCTATGCATAGGAAGTGAGTTAGACTTAAATGTAATATTTATATTCTTCATGATTCTCTCTTTATGTTTCAATTCTTATCTTTTATGTGAGCATCATTGAAATCATCATGCCTAGCTAGGGGCGTTAAACGTTAGCGCTTGTTGGGAGGCAACCCAATTTTACTTTCGTCCTTTGCTTTTGCTCCTGTTTAGTAATAAATAATTCATCTAGCCTCTGTTTAGATGTGTTTTTATGTTTTAATTAGTGTTTGTGCCAAGTAGAACCTTTGGGAAGACTTGGGTGAAGTCTTTATGATCTTGCTGTAAAAAATAGAAACTTTAGCACTCACTAGATTAGCTGTCATTTTTACTGGAGTGTGCTTTTAGGTTGATTATTTTTGCAGATGATTAATAGACAAATTCATCAGGTCCAATATTTTATTTCAGAATTTTTGAAGTTACAGAAGTATTCGAATGATGCAGATTACTACAGACTGTTGTGTTTTTGACAGATTATGTTTTCATTGTGTTGTTTGCTTATTTTGATGAATCTATGAGTAGTACCGGAGGGTATGAACCATAGAGAAGTTGTAATACAGTAGGTTTAACACCAATATGAATTTAGAATGCATTCACAACAGTACCTAAGTGGTGATTTATTTTCTTATACTAACGGAGCTTACGAGTTTTCTGTTGAGTTTTGTGTTGTGAAGTTTTCAACTTTTGGGTAAAGATTCGATGGACTATGGAATATGGAGTGGCAAGATCCTAAGCTTGGGGATTCCCAAGGCACCCCAAGGTAATATTCAAGGACAACCAAGAGCCTAAGCTTGGGGATGCCCCAAAAGGCATCCCCTCTTTCGTCTTCGTTCATCGGTAACTTTACTTGGACATATATTTTTATTCACCACATGATATGTGTTTTGCTTGGAGCGTCATTTTATTTTCTTTTGTTTTGCTTGCTGTTTGAATAAAATACCAAGATCTGAAATTCTTAAATGTTAGAGAGTCTTCACATATTTTCATAATTATTCGACTACTCATTGATCTTCACTTATATCTTTCGGAGTAGTTTGTCATTTGCTCTAGTGCTTCACTTATACCCTTTTAGAGCAGCGTGGTAGTTTTATTTTGAAGAAATAGATGAACTCTTATGCTTCACTTATATTATTTTGACAGTCTTTTAGAACAGCATGGCATTTTCTATGGTTATAAAATTGGTCCTAGAATGATGTGCATCCATGTTGGGTATAGTGAAAACTATCATAGAAAGTGAATTGAATACTATGATCAACTTGATGCTTGATAGTTGTTTTGAGATATAAAGGTGGTAATGTTAGAGTCATGCTAGTTGGGTAATATGAAATTGAGAAATACTTGTGTTGAAGTTGGCAAGTCCCGTAGCATGCACGTATGGTAAAAGTTGTGTAACAAATTTGTTGCATGGGGTGCTCTTTTGATTGCCTTCCTTATGTGTGGAGGTCGGGGGCGCACGATGGTTAACTCCTACCAACCTCCCCCCTAGGAACATGCATAGTAGTACTTTGCTTCGAGGGCTAATAAAACTTTTCCAATAAGTATATGAGTTCTTTAGGACTAATGTGAGTCCATGGATTATACGCACTCACCCTTCCATCATTGCTAGCCTCTATGGTACCGTGCATTGCCCTTTCTCACCTTGAGAGTTGGTGCAAACTTCGCCGGTGCATCAAAACCCCATGATACGATACACTCTATCACACATAAACCTCCTTATATCTTCCTCAAAACAGCCACCATACCTACCTATTATGGCATTTCCATAGCCATTCCGAGATATATTGCCATGCAACTTTCCACTATTCCGTTTATTATGACACGTTTCATCATTGTCATATTGCCTTGCATGATCATGTAGTTCACATCGTATTTGTGGGAAAGCCACCATGCATAATTTTTCATAATGTCACTCTTGATTCATTGCATATCCCGGTACACCGCCGGAGGCATTCATATAGAGTTGTAATCCATGAGTTGTAAGTAAATAGAAGTGTGATGATCATCATTATTAGAGCATTGTTCCTTAATAAAAAAAGATAAAAGTCAAATAAAAAAAGAAAGGCCAAATAAAAAAAAGAAAAAGGCCAAATAAAAAAAGAAAGGCCCAAAAATAAGGTGGACAATGTTACTATCCTTTTCCACACTTGTGCTTCAAAGTAGCACCATGATCTTTATTATACAGAGTCTCCTATGTTGTCACTTTCATATACTAGTGGGAATTTTTCATTATAGAACTTGGCTTGTATATTCCAACGATGGGCTTCCTCAAAATGACCTAGATCTTCGTGAGCAAGCAAGTTGGATGCACGTCCATTTAGTTTCTTTTGTTGAGCTTTCATACATTTATAGCTCTAGTGCATCCGTTGCATGGCAATCCCTACTCCTCATGTTGATATCAATTAATGGGCATCTCCATAGCCCGTTGATTAGCCTCGTCAATATGAGACTTTCTTATTTTCTGTATTCTCCAAACAACCTCCATCATCATATTCTATTCGAACCATAGTGCCATATCCAGGGCTTACACTCATGTATTGCGTGAGCGTTGAAAAAACTGAAGCGCATTAAAAAGTATGAACCAATTGCTTGGCTGAAACCGGGGTTGTGCATGATGGGAGTATTTTGTGTGATGAAAATGAAGCATAGCCTAACTATATGATTTTGTAGGGATAAGCTTTCTTTGGCTATATTATTTTGATAAGACATGATTACTTGTTAGTATGCTTGAAGTATTACTATTCTTATGTCAATATTGAACTTTTATCTTGAATCATTTGGATCTGAATATTCTTGCCACAATAGAGTACATAGATAAATATGTTAGGTAGCATTCACACTTCATAAATTCTTTCTTTTATCATTTACCTACTCGAGCACGAGTAGGAATTAAGCTTGGGGATGCTGATACGTCTCCAACGTATCTATAATTTATGATGTATTCATGCTATTATATTATCTGTTTTAGATGTTTAATGGGCTTTATTATACACTTTTATATTATTTTTGGGACAAACCTATTAACCGGACGCCCAACCCATATTGTTGTTTTTTTGCCTATTTCAGTATTTCGCAGAAAAGGAATATCAAACGGAGTCCAAATGGAATGAAATCTTCGGGAGAGTTATTTTTGGAACGGAAGCAATCCAGGAGACTTGGAGTAGACGTCAGGGAAGCAACAAGGAAGCCACGAGGCAGGGAGGCACGCCCTACCCCCTGGGCACGCCCCCCACCCTCGTGGGCCCCTCGTGCCTCCCCTGACCGACTTCTTTCGCCTATATATATACATATACCCTAAAAACATCGAGGAGCACAACAGATCAGGAGTTCCGCCGCCGCCAGCCTCTGTAGCCACCAAAAACCAATCGGGACCCTATTTCGGCACCCTACCGGAGGGGTGATCCCTCACCCGTGGCCATCTTCATCATCCCAGCTCTCCATGACGAGGAGGGAGTAGTTCACCCTCGGGGTTGAGGGTATGTACCAGTAGCTATGTGTTTGATCTCTCTCTCTCTCTCTCTCGTGTTCTTGATTTGGCACGATCTTGATGTACCGCGAGCTTTGCTATAATAGTTGGATCTTATGATGTTTCTCCCCCTCTACTCTCTTGTAATGGATTGAGTTTTCCCTTTGAAGTTATCTTATCGGATTGAGTCTTTAAGGATTTGAGAACACTTGATGTATGTCTTGCATGTGCTTATCTGTGGTGACAATGGGATATTCATGTGATCTACTTGATGTATGTTTTGGTGATCAACTTGCGGGTTCAGTGACCTTGTGAATTTATGCATAGGGCTTGGCACATGTTTTCGTCTTGACTCTTCGATAGAAACTTTGGGGCAGTCTTTGAAGTACTTTGTGTTGGCTGAATAGATGAATCTGAGATTGTGTGATGCATATCGTATAATCATGCCCATGGATACTTGAGGTGACATTGGAGTATCTATGTGACATTAGGGTTTTGGTTGATTTGTGTCTTAAGGTGTTATTCTAGTACGAACTCTATGATAGATCGAACGGAAAGAATAACTTCGTGTTATTTCACTACGGACTCTTGAATAGATCGATCAGAAAGGATAACTTTGAGGTGGTTTCGTACCCTACAATAATCTCTTCGTTTGTTCTCTGCTATTAGTGACTTTGGAGTGACTCTTTGTTGCATGTTGAGGGATAGCTATATGATCCAATTCTGTTATTATTGTTGAGAGAACTTTCACTAGTGAAAGTATGAACCTTAGGCCTTGTTTCCTAGAATTGCAATACCGTTTACGCTCACTTTTACCATTAGTTACCTTGCTGTTTTTATATTTTCAGATTACAAAAACCTATATCTACCATCCATATTGCACTTGTATCACCATCTCTTCGCCGAGCTAGTGCACCTATACAATTTGCCATTGTATTGGGTGTGTTGGGGACACAAGAGACTCTTTGCTATTTGGTTGCAGGGTTGTTTGAGAGAGACCATCTTCATCCTACGCCTCCCACAGATTGATAAACCTTAGGTCACCCACTTGAGGGAAATTTGCTACTGTCCTACAAACCTCTGCACTTGGAGGCCCAACAACGTCTACAAGAAGAAGGTTGTGTAGTAGACATCACCGGGTTAAGCATCATCTTGTAGATCCGGAGATTATCAAAGGTTTCCTTCAGATCATCTATCAAGGTCTCCTTCTCTCTGGACTTCACCACAATGTCGTCCACATAAGCATGAACATTGCGCCCAATCTGATTGTGAAGACAGTTCTGCAGACATCGCTGATAAGTCTCCTGCGCACTCTTAAGCCCAAAAGGCATGGACACATAGCAGAAGGCTCCAAACGGAGTAATAAAAGTCGTCTTCTCCTGGTCCTTAACTGCCATCTTGATATGATGTTAACCAGAATAAACATCCAAAACACTCAAACGCTCACAACCTGCCGTAGCATCAATGATTTGATCAATACAAGGGAGAGCGAAAGGATCAGCCGGACAAGCCTTGTTTAGGTCCGTGTAATCCACACACATACGCAGGTGTCATTCTTCTTAAGCATGAGCACCGGGTTAGCCAACCACTCTGGATGAAAAACTTCAATAATAAATCCGGCCGCTAAGAGCCGGGACACTTCCTCACCAATGGCCTTACGCCTCTCCTCATTGAACCGCCGAAGAAACTGTTTGACCGGCTTAAATTTGGGGTCAATATTGAGAGTGTGCTCAGCGAGTTCTCTCGGTACACCTAGAATGTCAGATGGTTTCCATGCAAAGATGTCCCGGTTCTCATGGATGAACTCGATGAGCGCGCTTTCCTATTTAGGATCCATATTAGCACTGATATTGAACTGCTTAGATGAATCGCCAGGAACAAAATCAACTAGCTTGGTGTCATCGGCCGACTTAAACTTCATCACTAGTTCATGCTCTGTGGTGGGCTTCTTCAAAGATGTCATGTCCGCCGGGTCAACATTGTCCTTGTAAAACTTCAACTCTTCTGCTGCACAGACCGACTCAGCATAAGCCGCGTCACCTTCTTCGCAATCCAAGGCTACCTTCCAACTACCATGAACTGTAATGGTCCCTTTGTGACCCGGCATCTTGAGCTGTAGATAAACAAAACAAGTCCGCACCATGAACTTGGCATAAGCCGGCCGTCCAAACAAAGCATGATACGGGTGAGGGTGTCCTGGATTTGGGGGTATCCAGACAGCCGAACTATATACTTTGGCCGGACTGTTGGACTATGAAGATAACAAGATTGAAGACTTCATCCCGTGTCCGGATGGGACTCTCCCTGGCGTGGAAGGCAAGCTTGGCGATCCGGATATTAGATCGCCTTCTCTGTAACCGACTCTGGGTAACCCTAGCCCCCTCTAGTGTCTATATAAACCAGAGGGTTTAGTCCGTAGGACAAGAACAACAACAATCATAATCATAGGCTAGCTTCTAGGGTTTAGCCTCTGTGATCTCGTGGTAGATCAACTCTTGTAATACTCATAACATCAAGATCAATCAAGCAGGAAGTAGGGTATTACCTCCATCGAGAGGGCCCGAACCTGGGTAAACATCGTGTCCCCAGCCTTATGTTACCATTAGCCTTAGACGCACAGCCCGGGACCCCCTACCCGAGATCCGCCGGTTTTGACACCGACATTGGTGCTTTCATTGAGAGTTCCTCTGTGTCATTGCTTCAAGGTTTGATGGCTCCTTCAATCCTCAACAACAATACGGTCCAGGGTGAGACTTTTCTCCCCGGACAGATCTTCGTGTTCGGCGGCTTCGCACTGCGGGCCAATTCGCTAGGCCATCTGGAGCAGATCGACAGCTACACCCCTGGCCATCAGGTCAGGTTCAGAAACTTGAACTACATGACCGACATCCGCGGAGACTTGATCTTCGACGGATTCGGGCCTGTGTCAGGAGCGCCGAACGGTCACGATGAGCATGACTTAGATCTGATGTCGGATAGTATTCGGGATATCCCACCTGCAGTAGCTCCGGACCTAAATCCAGGGCAGATCACGTTGCCCGAGGACAGGTGGATAGACCCCACCATGGAGGCCGCATACTCACGGGCGTTGGAGCCAAACACAGACTCCACCTCTGAGGAAATCTGTGTCACCAGACCCCCGGACTTGTCTCCGGTCGAAGGTTCTGGACCGCGTGCATCCGTACCCATCGAATCTGATTGGGCACCGATCATGGATTTCACCGCCGCGGATATCTTTCAGCACTCGCCCTTTGGTGACGTGCTAAACTCTTTAAGGTCTCTCTCTTTGTCAGAAGACTCTTGGCCGAACTACGTCTGGCTCGAGCGGGATACAGACGACGAAGAAATTCGCAACCCACCCACCACCCACTTAATGGCCATTGTCAATGACTTAACAGACATGCTCGACTTCGACTCCGACGACATGAACGGTATGGACGTCGATGCAGGGGACGATCTGGAACCACCGCCCACAAGGCGCTGGACTACCACCTCATCATATGATATATATATATGGTGGACAACGCCTAAGGAGGACAACAGTGACAAAAAGGAGGCAATGGAGGATAAACCCCCCAGACAAAAGCCAAAACAACAGCGCAGGCGCCGCTCTAAGTCCAGCCACAGTAAAAATAGCGACAATAGCGCAAGAAAAATTGACAACCCGGTCGATTCCAAAGGCAACAATGACCACATGGACCCAGCGATGGAGCAGGATGAGCCAGGTCACATAGAGCATAGCCTGGAGCAGACGCCCGATCACGGTGATCCCGGGGGTGGAACTCATCAACCTGCTTCCGAAGAGGAGGACAGTCCGGACGATGACGCATTCATTCTGGAAATACATTTGGAACAAGAGAACCTCCATAGAAGGCTTATGGCCACCGCGAGGAGCCTAAAGAAGCAAAAGCAAAGGCTTAAGGCCGCGCAGGATACACTCAACTGTAGATGGAACAAAGTGCTAGACACTGAAGAAAAATATGGCGACGATCTCCACACAAAGAGCTACCCAAAGCGCAAGCTGCTGCCCAAATTTGACGATGAGGCCATAGATACCATTCCGCCGAAGAATAATACGGCCGATCAGCCGGACTGACCACCTCGTGGCCACGATAGAGCAGCTACAGATGCCGCACACAAGCCAGCACACAATCTACGAGAGCTCCTGGACAAAAAGGCTGGTGCGACCATGTCCATCTATGGATCTAGAGGACGCGCTCTGGCACAAGATTATGGTCACCAAAACGATCATACTGATCGAATACCAATTCGGAATCAACCCCGTACACAACAACCGTCAACAGCATGCCACGACATGTCCAGATATAGAGGGGCTGTGCACCCCCTGTGCTTCACCGACGAGGTGCTGGATCACGAATTTCCATAGGGATTCAAACCCATGAATATAGAGGCATACGACGGAACGACAGACCCTGGGGTCTGGATTGAGGATTTTATCCTTCATATCCACATGGCTCGTGGGGATGACCTCCATGCCATCAAATACCTTCCCCTCAAGTTGAAAGGACCAGCTCGACATTGGTTAAAAAGCCTCCCCGAAAACTCAATTGGAAGTTGGGAGGAACTTGAGGATGCTTTTAGGGCCAATTTTCAAGGGACCTTGATACGTCCATTTTGCATCATGCTTTTATATAAATATTTAGCGCACTATGGGTTGTTATTACACATTATATATCAATACTTATGGCTATTCTCTCTTATTTTGTAAGGTTTACCATGAAGAGGGGGAATGCCGACAGCTGGAATTCTGGCTGAAAAGGGAGCAAACATTGGAAACATATTCTGCACTGCTCCAAAGGGCCTGAGACTCCACGAAACTTATTTTTGGAATTAATAAGAATTATTGAGCGGAAGAAACACCTCAGGGGGCCCACACCCAGTCCAGGAGGGTGGGGGGCACGCCCACCCCTACTAGGCGCGCCCCCTGTCTCCTGGGCCCCCTGGTGGCCTCCTGGTGTCCATCTTATGCTATATGAAGGGTTTCCTGGAAATCGTGGGTAAGCTTACGAGACGAAACTCCGCCGCCACGAGGTGGAACCTTGGCGGAACCAATGTAGAGCTCCGGCAGAGCTGTTCTGCCGGGGACACTTCCCTCCGGGAGGGGGAAATCATCACCATCATCATCACCAATGATCCTATCATCAGGAGGGGGTCAATCTCCATCAACATCTTCATCAGCACCATCTCCTCTCAAACCCTAGTTCATCTCTTGTATCCCATCTTGTATCCAAAACCACAAATTGGTACATGTGGGTTGCTAGTAGTGTTGATTACTCCTTGTAGTTGATATTTATTGGTTTACTTGGTGGAAGATCATATGTTCAGATCCTTAATGCATATTATTACACCTCTGATTATGAATATGAATATGCTTTGTGAGTAGTTATGTTTGTTCCTGAGGACATGGGTGAAGTCTTGCTATTAGTAGTCATGTGAATTTGGTATTCCTTCGATATTTTGATCAGATGTATGTTTTCTTTCCTCTAGTGGTGTTATGTGAATGTCGACTACATGACACTTCACCATTATTTGGGCCTAGAGGAAGGCATTGGGAAGTAATAAGTAGATGATGGGTTGCTAGAGTGACAGAAGCTTAAACCCTAGTTTATGTGTTGCTTCGTTAGGGGCTGATTTGGATCCATATGTTTCATGCTATGGTTAGGTTTACCTTAATACTTTTGTTCTAGTTGCGGATGCTAGCAATAGGGGTTAATCATAAGTGGGATGCTTGTCCAAGTAAGGACAGTACCCAAGCACCGGTCCACCCACATATCAAATTATCAAAGTACCAAACGCGAATCATGTGAGTGTGATGAAACTAGCTTGACGATAATTCCCATGTGTCCTCGGGAGCGCTTTTCTCATTATAAGAAATTGTCCAGGCTTGTCCTTTGCTACAAAAAGGATTGGGCCACCTTGCTGCACTTTATTTACTTTTATTGTTTATTATCCTTTACAATTTATCTTATCACAAAATTATTTATCACGTACAATTTCAGTGCTTGCAGAGAAAACCTTACTGAAAATCGCTTATCATTTCCTTCTGCTCCTCGTTGGGTTCGACACTCTTACTTATCGAAAGGACTACGATAGATCCCCTACACTTGTGGGTCATCAAGACTCTTTTCTGGCGCCATTGTCGGGGAGTGTAGCGCTTTTGGTGAGTGGAACTTGGTAAGGAAACATTTATATAATGTGCTGAAATTTTCTGTTACTTGTTACTATGGAAACTAATCCTTTGAGGGGCTTGTTCGGGGCATCTTCGCCCCGACAAGTAGAGCAAAGAGATGCTCCTCAACCTACTGAACCTACTGAAAATGTTCACTTTGAAATTCCTTCGGGTATGATAGAGAAACTGCTAGCTAATCCATTTGTAGGAGATGGAACATTGCATCCTGATTTACACCTTATCTTTGTCGATGAAATTTGTGGATTATTTAAGCTTGCAGGTATTCCCGATGATGTTGTCAAAAGGAAGGTCTTCCCTTTATCTTTGAAGGGAGATGCATTGGCATGGTTTAGGCTATGTGATGATACGGGATCTTGGAATTATAAGCGATTAAAGTTGGAATTTCACCAGAAGTTCTATCCTATGCATCTTGTTCATCGTGATCGTAATTACATATATAATTTCTGGCGTCGCGAAGGAGAAAGCATCGCTCAAGCTTGGGGGAGGCTTATGTCGGATTTCGGGTTCCGGCAGACCCTCTAGGTTCGAACACTGGGGTGCGCGCGGAGATCTCGCCCTCTACCTTCCTGCGCCTCACCGCTTCGCTAGGATCTAAGCTATGAAAGGAACAACACAAGAGACACAGGGTTTATACTAGTTCGGGCCACCATTGTGGTGTTATACCCTACTCTAGTTTGTGGTGTGGTGGATTGCCTCTTGGGCTGATGATGAACAATACAAGGAAGAACAACCTCGCAAGGGTCTGTTCTTGGCTGGTGCGATGAACTGCTAGGGGAGTTCAGTCGCTCTCTCTGCTGGTTCCAAGATGATCTCCCCTATCTTGTGGGTGGCTAGTCCTATTTATAGGCAAAGGACCTGGGCCTCTTCCCAAATATTGAGCGGGAAGGGCGCCAACAATTGGCCATTTTGAAGGGGAACATCTAGTACACTTATCCTGACTAAAGTTGGTCCTCGCCTATCAAAGGCTCTGGTGGTGACGCCGGCTTGGGCTCCACAATGACTTCCTTCCTGCCGTTGCGACGGTCTTGGTCTTGTTGCACCGAAACGGATGCCTTTGCTTAATGTTCTCGCCTGCGCTTGCTCCGTTTGCACCAAAGAGGAAAGAAGGACATTGCACGGGCTGGCGCCCTCCTGGCGCCCTTGGTCGTCATGGCTTGCGTCATGGGCACCTCGTGAGGTACCCCGCCTTGATCTCTCCGCCTCCTCGCGAGCTAGCCTGACGAGGTCGTGCCTGAGGAAGCTCCCTGTCGTCCACCCCACGAGGCTTGGCCCCTCGCGAGGGTCTTGAGCTCATGCTGATGAAGATGTGTCGTGCCGGGCCGCCCCTTGAGCTACGCCGCAGGCCGCAGGCAGGCAAGTCTACGGACCCCCGTTCCCAGAACGCCGATAGTAGCCCCGGGGCCCAAGGCGCGCCCGGACTTGGCTGAGCAGAGAAGCGAAGGGGTAAGGGCGAAGCACCGCGGGCCGTAATAGCCTGCGGCCTCGGGTGCCATGTGGCGGTTGATTGGACGTGGGCGGCCCTGTTCCCCCACGCCTCCTTATCTTGCGCCCAGCTAGGTGGACCCGTGGTTGCACACAGTCGTTCCTCGTTTTGCCGCTCGACCGTCCCCTGCTCTTCCTCCTCTCGAGCTCTAGTGTCTGCTCCCAATCCAATCTCGAATCCTCCCTCTTCCCGTTGCCATGGCTCCGACAAAGAAGGGAAAATGGAATAAACCGGTGCCTCCGTCTCGCTCGCCATCGCCGGCGGCTCCCGCCGTCGATCGATCGATCATACTCAACCGAGAATGCTTGGGCAAGGTTAGCTCTGCTCTGGCCACTATCTTCAACGAGTGCGGGAGGACGACGGCCTGGCCCACGTCCCACTTCTCCATCGACAGAGTAGTCACCGAGGTCCGGTATTTTGCCAACGCCCTGTGGGCAGGATTGGTTCCCCCCTTTTCCGATTTCTTCAACGTTGTGCTTTACCATTACCAGATACATATGATGCATTTGGGTCCTGAATCCGTTACTCATCTTGCCGTCTTCGCCTTTGTCTGTGAGGCAATGATGGGCATCCCTCCTTCGGTTGCCTTGCTGCATCACTTCTTCTCTCTGCGCCTCGTCGATCCCACCCAATGCTTGGGATGCGTGAGCTTCATTGCCGCACCAGAAACAGAGGCCTCAAGGATTGATTTCAGCCTTCCTTTGCCTGCGCCTGGGTTCCGCGAGCGGTGGCTGTACGTGGATGTAGGGGTGCCCAGCCCCGTGCTATCGGAGCCAACATCGCCCGCTGTCCCCAATTTAGGCTGGGGCCAGGAGACACTCACGAGCCCCCGGCTCATCTTCGTCTAGTGTCGCTTCGCGCTCTTGAGGGCACTCAGCATGACGGTGCCCAGGGTGGTGAAGGAGTTCCTGCTACGCCGCATTGCTCCTCTCTAGCGCCACTCCTGCCGGATGTGGGCCTTCAGCGGGCGAGAAGATCGCATGAGGCTCCAGGAGGAGGACCTGACGCCCGAAGCGCTCAGGAAGGTGCTCTTGGTCTTGACTAGGGACCCTTCCCCTGGCAGCGTCCGGCAAGGGGGGGCTTTGCTGTACCTTTGTGAATCAGATGCCTGGCTTCGACGAATGGGGGCTGCGCCCCGCTGGCCTCATGTGGCCTCACGAGAACCCAGTGATGGTGACTGCCCTTCCAGTCGCGCACGACGGTACTTCCTCGAGTGGCGGAGCAGGGAGGCATGGGCCGCTGGAGGCTGAGGGGGCCCCCGCCGGGGTGACGACGCCAGGCGGCACTCCTGAGGGGGCAGCTCCTGAGGCCCGTACTGCGGCAGCTGAAGGCGTTGAGCCGCTGCCTGCAGTGCCCGTGGTTGAGGCCCCTGGGGCCCCAGCTACCCTTCTTGGTGAGGCGACCGGCGGCGTGCATCAAGACGACGCCCCTGATGCTGGGCACCTTGACGCTTCTTCCTCGTCGCAGGCTGACCCCTGCGCTCAATTCCTGGGTCGCTTTCGCATGGACTTCGAGGCTCTCCAGAAGAGAAGGGAGGCCTTGGGTGACGATTACCCTTGCCGCCTGCTCAAGCGTAGGAAGTATTTCGCCATTGATGAGTAAGCCTTCCCCTTTCCTAGCTCGTGATCCCTCCCGTTGCTTTGGCTGATCCTTGCCCTGCAGGGCCCTTCCTGCCGAGCTCACGGAGATGGCTGAGGAGCCATCCCCCAGGCTCCGCCCTCTCGACCGTCTTCGAGCGCTCCGAGCTCAAGCAGAGCCCTCGCGATGAGGCCGGTCGGAGAGGTGAGCCATCCTGTGGTGCATCGCAGCTCTGCGCGCCTCGCGACCCTCCTTTGCGAGCCTTCTCGGGGCATAGCCAGCCTGCCTTGGGCTTCGCGTCTGGTCGTGGATGGCGATTGGATGCGGTCGGCCCTGTGCTCTTCATTTGGGGATGGGCTGGCTCTAGGCCGGCCTTCTGGCGAGGCACGCCCGGCCATCGCGAGGGCGCCAGCCCCCAGCCCCCTACCCAGAGGGGGAGTGCTGATTCATGGCCCCCCGTGCTTACTTGGGGTGGCTGACGACGCGGAAGATGTGCTCGAGCGCGCCCGGAGGCGTCGCGTTCTTCGCCAAGGGTTTCTCCGGAGGGCGGCTGACGCGGTGAGCCGGCTTGGTGAGGAGCTTGCTGATGAAGATGCGCACCTTGAGGCTGAGGGCCTGCGCCTGGCTGAAGAGAGGCGCAAGCTGAAGGCGTCTGTCGTCCTTGCGCGCCACCAGCGTGACCTCAATAATGAGGAGGCCGAGGCGTCGCTGGCGGCCTCTCGGGAGGGTCGTTCCCGGGCCGTCGAGGAGGCCTGAGAGGCTGACCGGCGGCGTGAGGCGGCGGATGAGCGGGTGCAGGAACTCCAGGCCCGGTGCCATTCCCTGGAGCAGCAGGTGGAGCTGCGTGAGACGGCCCTTGCATCGATGAAGGTGGCTTCGGTCGACCAGGCAGAGCTCCAGAGGCATGAGGAGGCGCTGACGCTGGAAGCTGCCGAGCGCGCACGCGATCTTGAATGTCTGGAGACGAGAGAGCGTTTGGTGATGCAGGCGGAGGATGACGTTGCTGTGTGCGAGGCCCGAGTCCTGGAAGAGGTTGAACACGGGGTAGTGACGGCCCGCGTGAACCTTGAGCGCGAGTTCGAGGAGAGGCTGGGGTTGATCCAGGTCGAGGCTGAAGGCAGGACCGCCGCCCTGAGGGCCAAGCTGGAGGAAGTGACGCGGCGGGCCGACGCTTCCCGGGCCACCCTCGACGTGGCGCAGGAAGAGCTGACTACCTCCCACGCCGAGGTGCTTCTTCTCCGCCAGCGGGTGGACGAGGCTGAGGGCGTTGCACGACACAACGAGGACGAGATGCGCCAGCGGCGGATTCTGGAGCACGAGCACGGCCCCATGCTCACCACGCTCCAGGAGAGAGCCAACATAGCCTTGGGTAACATCTGCGAGGCGGTCTTTGACGAGCCCCACACAGTCAATTATGCTGGAAATCTTCAGTTCTTCACCGACGTGGTGACGCAGCTGGAGGCGCGGTCGGTCGGAGCCAACAGGCTGGTGGAGGAGAGGAGTCACGCCCTGCTCGGGTGCGCCTTTTCTCGTGTCTTCAACCACCTTCGGAACATGGACCCCAACTTTGACTTTGACGCCACCATCGCCCCAGTACCCCAGGCCGTCCGGGGCGACCTGGCACGCTGGGTGGAAGACAACATGGATGCCCTTATCAGGGCCTTCGCTTCTGATAACGACGGCGTGGTCGTGGCTGCTGATGGAGGCAACGTGGTGAATGGCCCTGACACCACTGACGGCGACACGGAGAGCGATGGCGAGGCCAGCGATGCCAGCGACGATTCAGGAGGTGCCCCTGAGGATGCATTGGGGGATTTATCAGACTGACCGCGTGTAGTCCCTGCTTCCTTACCCTGCGCAGATAGAGTTCGGGCCTTGCCCTAAAGGTTGTAAGAGCATTTTGGGAGGGGGAGCCCCTCATGTAAAAACTTGCATTCAACATATTAGTAGATGCGATATCACCCGTACGCCTGCGTCAAGCGGCTGACTTTGCGACGAGCTGGCTGGCTTGTTTACCGTCGACCCGCGTGGGCCTCGAGTTAGCCTGCGGAGGGCTGTGGTGTCTCGAGTGTCTCCTGAACGAGACCATCGAGCCTGTAATGAAAACCTCCTGAGAGGGCTTGGCGACGGCAGTCTGGGCTGCACGCAAGCTAGGCCTGGCCCGGCTCATGAGGGGCTCACGAGGGGAGGCAGCTGAGGCAAAGTGGTAACCAGAACGCGAGAGACTGCTCGAACGAGACTAAACACCCCTTTCCCGAACACACGCAAATCTTTGGGCTCAAATCCAACTTAAATCTAACGAGGGAAAACGACAGCCAATGGGAAAAGCAATGAAAGCAGAAAAAGGCCGCGTCCGGCACCTAGTCTAGTCTTGGACGTTTTCTCACCAGCGCAGAGCTAAGTGCTGCCACTGGGCGTGGGAGGGAGCCCCGGGGCCTGAGGCCGGCACCCCTGAGACTCCGGGGCGTGTACAGCCCCGCTCATTATTACGTGAGAGTGTCACGGGGCGGCGAGCTTCACAGGCACTGGGTCTTCTTCACAGGTACCGGCCTTGCTTCATATCGGCAGATGAGGGCCCCGCCTTGCGCCACACTCTAGTCCACCGACGACGACCAGAAACCAGGACGTCGCCGATGGGGTAGAGCGGTCGCCAGCGGTTCCCCCGATGACCACAGGTCCTCTGCCAGGGGCAGGCCTTGAGGCACCTCCCCAGCAGAGGTCCTACCTCCAAAGGATGCCTTGCTCCGAACGCCGCGATGGTGAAGCCGGATCTCGGCCCCTCTCCTGCAGCGCCTGGCGCCCTCCTCCTGAGGGGTAGGAAGCTGCGGGAGTGGGGCAGCCGCCCGTTCTGGCGACCTGTACCTCCTACGATCCATGGTTAGCGTATGCCTACTCCTGAGGAATTAGTGGTACCCGATAACCGTTGCTTCCAGCGTAGCCAACGGGGCCTTCCCGGGGCTCCTGGAAGAGCTCAGCTTCTGGTGCTTCGTCCCCCCAGCTTGGGCCGAGGAGCGAGCCTTGTTCGTCCTCATGTGCACACCCTTGGTCCATCATGTGGGGCACGTACTCTTCCGGGGCCGCCATCCCGAAGGCCGTGCCATAGCGCTCTGCGTGCCACGCAGTTCTGCTTGAGGCGCCCGCCTGGGGGTGGTAGGCGGCGGCTCACTAGGGCCGTGGGTTGTGGCGAGTCCTTCTTCGCTGGCCAGGGGCGGAGGCAGCGCCGCTGCTGGCCTGGTGCTGTCGGCCTGGCCGGTGTTGGGGTGGCCTTGGAGTCCGCTTGGGGCTGCACGGGCGTGTGTGGAGCCTCCGTGCGGGACATCTTGTACCTGAGGTGGGAGTTGGGTGCAGAAGGGGTGAGCCCCCAAGGCGGCGAAGCCCAGGAGCTCTGCCACCCGCTCTAGCAGCACGTCGCGACCGCCTTCCAGCAGCCTGCACCGCAGTAGCTCTCGGGCCACTGTGAGTGCGGCCCTCGAGTCCGCCTGCTCCCGTCGGGTGTACGATGTCGTGGCCGCAGCGTGGTTGGAGGCCCTCGCCGCCGACCGTGCCTGCCGCGGCATGAGAGCTGTCGATGCCTGTCCGCGCCGCCCACGGCCCGCGGCGCCCTGCGGACCGCGAGCTGCCTGGGGCATGGGTTTGCCCGGGGCGAGCGGCTCTGCGTGGGCGGGCCAGGCCGCCTAGGGATCAGGGTTGCCCGCCTGGTCGCCGTACATGATGATGATGATGCGACGGGACGCGAAGCAGCAGAAGGTGGATTCCGGCGCACCCCTACCTGGCGTACCGAATGTCGGATTTTGGGTTCCGGCAAACCCTCTAGGTTCGAACATTGGGGTGCGCGCGGAGATCTCACCCTCTACCTACCTGCACCTCACCGCCTCGCTAGGATCTAAGCTATGACAAGAAAAACACAAGAGACACAGGGTTTATACTAGTTCGGGCCACCATTGTGGTGTAATACCCTACTCTAGTTTGTGGTGTGGTGGATTGCCTCTTGGGCTGACGATGAACAATACAAGGAAGAACAGCCTCACGAGGGTCTGTTCTTGGCTGGTGCGATGAACTGCTAGGGGAGTTCAGTCGCTCTCTCTGCTGGTTCCAAGATGATCTCCCCTATCTTGTGGGTGGCTAGTCCTATTTATAGGCAAAGGCCCTGGGCCTCTTCCCAAATATTGAGCGGGAAGGGCGCCAACAATTGGCCATTTTGAAGGGGAACATCTAGTACACTTATCCTGACTAAAGTTGGTCCTCGCTTGTCAAAGGCTCTGGTGGTGACGCCGGCTTGGGCTCCACAATGACTTCCTTCCTGCCGTTGCGACGGTCTTGGTCTTGTTGCACCGAAACGGATGCCTTTGCTTGATGCTCTCGCCTGCGCTTGCTCCCTTTGCACCAAAGAGGAAATAAGGACACTGGATGGGCTGGCGCCCTCCTCGCGCCCTTGGTCGTCATGGCTTGCGTCATCGGCACCTCGTGAGGTACCCCGCCTTGATCTCTCCGCCTCCTTGTGAGCCAGCCTGACGAGGCCGTGCCTGAGGAAGCTCCCTGTCGTCCACCCCGTGAGGCTTGGCCCCTCGCGAGGGTCTTGAGCTCGTGCTGATGAAGATGGTCCGTGTCGGGCCGCCCCTTGAGCCACGCCGCAGGCAGGCAAGTCTGGGGACCCCCGTTCCCAGAACGCCGACAACTTAAGTCAATGTTATATTCATGCCCCAATCATGAGCTCTCCAAAGAAATGATTATTCAAAAAATTTATGCTCGGCTTTCTCCCAATGATCGCACCATGCTCGATACTTCATGTGTTGGTTCTTATATGCTGAAGACTATTGAATTCAAATGGGACTTATTGGAAAGAATTAAATGCAACTCTGAAGATTGGGGTTCTGACGATGGTAAGGAGTCAGGTATGACACCTAAGTTTGATTGTGTTAAATCTTTTATGGATACCGATGTTTTTCGTGGATTTAGCGCTAAATATGGACTTGACTCTGAGATAGTAGCTTCTTTCTGTGAATCTTTTGCTACTCACGTTGATCTCCCTAAGGAGAAGTGGTTTAAATATAATCCTCCCATTGAAGTAAAGGTAGTTGCACCTATTAAAGTTGAAGAAAAGATTATCACTTATTGTGATCCTATTATTCCTACTACTTATGTTGAGAAACCACCTTTTCCTGCAAGGATAAAGGATCATGCTAAAACTTCGACTGTTGTTCGTAAGAGTAATACTAGAACTTACACACCTCTTGAGCAAATCAAAGTTGAACCTAGTATTGCTATAGTCAAAGATCTCTTGGATGATAATTTAGATGAGCATGTTATTTATTTCTGTGATGAAGCTGCTAATATTGCAAAACCAGATGCTAAGATACATAGACCCGTTGTAGGCATGCCTGTTATTTCTGTTGAAATAGGAGATCATTGTTATCACGGCTTATGTGATATGGGTGCTACTGCTAGTGCAATACCGTATGATTTATATAAAGAGATTATGCATGATATTGCACCTGTTGAGTTAGAAGATATTGATGTTACAATTAAGCTTGCCAATAGAGATACTATTAAACCTTTTGGGATTGTTAGAGATGTTGAAGTGTTGTGTGGGAAGGTCAAATACCCTGCTGATTTTCTTGTTCTTGGTTCTCCACAAGATGACTTTTGTCCCATTATATTTGGTAGACCCTTCTTGAACAATATTAAAGCTAAGATTGATTGTAAAAAGGATGTTGTTACGATTGGCTTAGATGATATGACTCATGAGTTTAATTTTGCTAAATTTCATAGACAACCCCATGATAAAGAATTACCTAGTAAAGATGAAATAATTGGTCTTACTTCTATTGCCGTACCTCTGACTGATCCGTTAGAACAATATTTGCTAGACCATGAAAATGATATGTTTATGAAAGAAAGAAGGGAAATAGATGAAGTATTCCTTAAATAGGAACCTATTCTGAAACATAACTTACCTGTTGAAATCCTAGGGGATACTCCTCCACCTAAGGGTGATCCCGTGTTTGAGCTAAAACCATTACCAGATAATCTTAAATATGCTTATCTTGATGAAAAGAAGATATATCATGTTATTATTAGTTCTAACCTTTCAGAGCAGGAAGAGGAAAGATTATTAAAAACTCTGAAGAAGCACGCTCCTGCTATTGGATATACTCTGGATGATCTTAAGGGCATTAGTCCTACTCTATGCCAACACAAAATTAAAGTGGAGAAAGACGCCAAACCAGTCAGAGATCCTCAACGAAGATTAAATCGTAAGATGAAAGAAGTGGTAAGAAAGGAGATACTAAAGCTCCTTGAGGCAGGTATAATTTATCCCGTTGCTGATAGTGAATGGGTAAGTCATGTCCATTGTTTCCCTAAAAAGGTAGGTATTACTGTTGTTCCTAATGATAAAGATGAATTGATTCCGCAAAGAATTATTACAGGTTATAGGATGGTAATTGATTTTCGTAAATTAAATAAAGCTACTAAGAAACATCATTACCCTTTACCTTTTATTGATCAAATGCTAGAAATACTATCCAAACATACACATTTTTGCTTTCTAGATGGTTATTCTGGTTTCTCTCAAATACCTGTATCAGCAGAAGATCAATCAAAAACTACTTTTACTTGCCCTTTCAGTACTTTTGCTTATAGATGTATGCCTTTTGGTTTATGTAATGCACCTACTACCTTTCAAAGATGCATGATGGCTATATTGTCGGACTTTTGTGAAAAGATTTGTGAGGTATTCATGGATGATTTCTCCATTTATGGATCCTCTTTTGATGATTGCTTGAGCAACCTTGATCGAGTTTTGCAGAGATGCGATTACACTAGTCTCGCCTTGAATTGGCAAAAGTGCCACTTTATGGTTAATGAAGGCATTGTCTTGGGGCACAAGATCTCCGAGAGAGGTATTGAAGTTGATAAAGCTAAAGTTGATGCTATTGAAAAGATGCCATGTCCCAAGGACATAAAAGGTATACGAAGTTTCCTTGGTCATGCCGAGTTTTATAGGAGTTTCATTAAGGACTTTTCTAAAATCTCTAGGCCACTGACTAATTTATTGCAAAAAGATATTCCTTTTGTCTTTGGTGATGATTGTGTAGAAGCATTTGAAATACTTAAGAAAGCTTTGATCACTTCACCTATTGTTCAGCCACCTGATTGGAATTTACCTTTTGAAATTATGTGTGATGCTAGTGCTTATGTTGTAGGTGCTGTTCTAGGGCAAAGAGTTGATAAGACATTAAATGTTATCCAGTATGCCTGTAAGACTCTTGATACTGCCCAGAGAAATTATGCTACTACTGCAAAAGAATTCTTAGCAGTTGTGTTTGCATGTGATAAGTTTAGACCTTATATTATTGATTCCAAAGTTACTATTCACACTGATCATGCTGCTATTAAATATCTTATGGAAAATAAAGATGCTAAGCCTAGACTCATTAGATGGGTTCTCTTGCTCCAAGAACTTGATTTGCATATTATTGATAGAAAGGGAGCTGAGAACCCCGTTGCAGACAACTTGTCTAGGTTAGAGAATGTTCTTGATGACCCACTGCCTATTGATGATAGCTTTCCTGATGAACAGTTAGTAGTCGTTAATGCTTCTTGTACTGCTCCTAGGTATGCTGATTATGCTAATTACATTGTTGCTAAATTTATACCACCTAGTTTGACATACCAACAAAAGAAGAAGTTCTTTTATGATTTAAGACATTACTTTTGGGATGACCCACACCTTTATAAAGAAGGAGTAGATGGTGTTATTAGACGTTGTGTACCTGAGCATTAACAGGAACAGATCCTATGCAAGTGTCACTCTGAATCATATGGAGGACACCACGCTGGAGACAGAACTGCACATAAGGTATTGCAATCCGGTTTTTATTGGCCTACTCTCTTCAAAGATGCCCGTAAGTTTGTCTTGTCTTGTGATGAATGTCAAAGAATTGGTAATATTAGTAGACGTCAAGAAATGCCTATGAATTATTCTCTTGTTATTGAACCGTTTGATGTTTGGGGCTTTGATTATATGGGACCTTTTCCTGCCTCTAATGGTTATACACATATTTTAGTTGATGTTTATTACGTTACTAAGTGGGTAGAAGCTATTCCAACTAGTAGTGCTAATCATAACACTTCTATTAAAATGCTTAAAGAAGTTATTTTTCCGAGGTTTGGAGTCCCTAGATATCTTATGACTGATGGTGGTTCACATTTTATTCATGATGCTTTCTGTAAGATGCTTGATAAGTATGATGTCAATCATAGAATCGCATCTGCTTATCACCCACAATCTAGTGGTCAGGTAGAGTTGAGCAATAGTGAACTCAAATTAATTTTGCAAAAGACTGTGAATAGATCTAGAAAGAATTGGTCCAAAAAACTTAGTGATGCATTATGGCCTTATAGAACTACATATAAAAATCCTATGGGTATGTCTCCGTATAAGATGGTTTATGGAAAAGCTTGTCATGTACCTATAGAACTTGAACATAAAGCATATTGGGCTATTAAAGAGCTCAACTATGACTTCAAACTTGACGGTGAGAAGAGGTTGTTTGATATTAGCTCACTTGATGAATGGAGAACCCAAGCCTATGAGAATGCCAAGCTATTTAAAGAAAAGGTAAAACGTTGGCATGAAAAAAGAATACAAAAGCGTGAGTTTAACGTAGGTGATTATGTGTTATTATTCAACTCTCGTTTAATATTTTTTGCAGGAAAACTTCTCTCTAAATGGGAAGGTCCTTACGTTATCAAGGAGGTCTATCGTTCCGGTGCCATAAAAATCAACAATTTCGAAGGCACAAGTCCAAGGGTGGTGAACGGTCAAAGAATTAAACATTATATTTCAGGTAACCCTATGAATATTGAAACTAATATTATTGAAACCGTAAACCCGGAGGAATACATAAGGGACACTTTCCAAAACGTTTCAGACTCCGAAAAGGAATAGGTATGTGGTACGGTAAGTATACCGACTCTTCTAAAGGCAATTTCTATCAGTTTTGGAATATTTAAGAATTTTAGGAAGGAACAAGTAGTCCGGGGAGGACACGAGGCCTCCACGAGTGGAGGGCGCGCCCACCCCTATTAGGCGCGCCCCTATCTCGTGGACACCTCGTGTGCCTCCCGGACTCCGTTTTCTTGCACGTTACATATTTTGGTCGGTAAAAATTCATTATATAATCTCCCGAAGGTTTTGACCACCGTATCACGCAAATATCCTCTGTTTTCGTTCGAGCTGTTTCTGCCACATGTTTAAGCAACATGTCATCTCAAGATTCATAGGGAGAAAGCTATGTGGCTGATTACCTTGCACACCCTAAGGTCTACGGGGACTTGGACCATAGTGGCTGGACTACGGAAGAAGAAGAAGACTACGAGCCTAAGGGGAAGGATGAAACAAGCCCAGACGAAGATGAAGTTCCACTACCTCAACCGGGGGATATGCATGTGGAGTTTAAAAAGTCAAGTCTACCTGATAGAACGAAGAAGCCAAAGATCGAGTTTATCCCTTTTTGTCTCTTGCAGGAAAATAAGCAAGAACTATGCAAAAGAGTATAAAGTCTTGAGCAGGGGATCGAAGAACTAAAAGAGCAAAACATTATACTCAAGCGTAAATTGAGGAAGAAGTCACCCTCATCATCAACAACACCTACTTCACCACCTCCGAGGACATAATCACATGGGTATGGGCACTCCCCTTGGCAACTGCCAAGCTTGGGGAGGTGCCCCGATATCGTATCACCATCACACTCCTATCTTTACCATTTTATTTAGTTCGATCCTTTTAGTAGTATCCTTATTTAGTAGATTGAAGTTTTGATATCAAGTAGTTTTGAGTTTGCTTTGTGATCTCTTTTATGTAATCGAGTCCGTGAGCTTTCTATAATAAAGATTAGTGTTGAGTCAAGGGCTTTGCTTTCTTGCTTTGATCTTGAGAAAAATAAAGAATAAAAAGAATAAAAGAGTTCCTATGGATCTTATGGATAGTGATAACTTCACACATAGAAAGTATGAGGCATAAAAGTTGTTGGGAGTTGATAAACATAGTTTTGGTCATCGTTGCAATTAATAGGAAGTAATAAGGAAAGAGAGGTTTCACATATAAATAAACTATCTTGGACATCTTTTATAGTTCTAAGCACTCATTAAGTATGAGATGCTAAAAGAGTCGATGTTGGACAAGGAAGACAACATAATGCTTTATGTTTCCTCACATCTCAGTTAAAGTATAATGTCATTGACCTTTCGAACATGTTGAGCTTGCCTTTCCCCCTCATACTAGCCAAATTCCTAGCACCAAGTAGAGATACTACTTGTGCTTCCAAATATCCTTAAACCTAGTTTTGCCATGAGAGTCCTCCATATCTACCTATGGATTGAGTAAGATCCTTCAAGTAAGTTGTCATCGGTGCAAGCAATAAAAATTGCTCTCAAAATATGCATGACTTATTAGTGCGGAGAAAATAAGCTTTATACGATCTTGTTATGGAAGCAATAAAAGCGACGGACTGCATAATAAAGGTCCATACACAAGTGGCAATATAAAGTGACGTTCTTTCGTACTAAGATATTGTGTATTCAACCCTAAAAGCACATGACAACCTTTGCTTCCCTCTGCGAAGGGCCTATCTTTTACTTTATGTTTCTACTTTATGTTTTTGCTTTATGCTTGAGTCAAGGTGACCTTCACCTTTCCCTTTTTCATTTTATCCTTTGGCAAGCTCCTCGTGTTTGAAAGATCATGATACATATATCCAATTGGATGTTCGTTAGCATGGACTAATATTGTTGACATCACCTAAAGGTGAATACGTTGGGAGGCAACACAATAAGCCCCTATCTTTCTCAGTGTCCGGCTAAAACTTCATAACCACAAGTATTGCGTGAGTGTTAGCAATTGTAGAAGATTATATGATAGTTGAGTATGTGGACTTTGTCATGTTATGATAAATTGCAATTGCTTCAATGACTGAGATTATAGTTTGTTAGCTTTCAATGAAGTTTCTGAACCATACTTGACATTGTGAATTGATTGTTACTTGAGCATAAGAATTCATATAACAAAATCTATATATGTTGCTGTTATAAGAATGATCATCATGCCTTCATGTCTGTATTTTATTTTTATCGACAACTCTATCTCTGAACATGTGGACATATTTTTCGATTTCGGCTTCCGCTTGAGGACAAGCGAGGTCTAAGCTTGGGGGAGTTGATACGTCCATTTTGCATCATGCTTTTATATCAATATTTAGTGCATTATGGGCTGTTATTACACATTATATATAAATACTTATGGCTATTCTCTCTTATTTTGTAAGGTTTACCATGAAGAGGGGGAATGCCGACAGCTGGAATTCTGGCTAAAAAGGGAGCAAACATTGGAAACCTATTCTGCACTGCTCCAAAAGACCTGAGACTCCATGAAACCTATTTTTGGAATTTATAAGAATTATTGAGCGAAAGAAACACCTCAGGGGGCCCACACCCTGTCCAGGAGGGGGGGCGCCCAGCCCTACTGGGCGCGCCCCTGTCTCCTGGGCCCCCTGGTGGCCCCCCGGTGTCCATCTTCTGCTATATGAAGGGTTTTATCCTGGAAAAAATTGTGGGCAAGCTTACGAGACGAAACTTTGCTGCCACGAGAGGCGGAACCAGTCTAGAGCTCCGGCAGAGCTGTTCTGCCGGGGACACTTCCCTCTGGGAGGGGGAAATCATCACCATCGTCATCACCAACGATCCTCTCATTGGGAGGGGGTCAATCTCCATCAACATCTTCACCAGCACCATCTTCTCTCAAACCCTAGTTCATCTCTTGTATCCAATCTTGTATCCAAAACCACAAATTGGTACCTGTGGGTTGCTAGTAGTGTTGATTACTCCTTGTAGTTGATACTTATTGGTTCACTTGGTGGAAGATCATATGTTCAGAGCCTTAATGCATATTATTACACCTCTGATTATGAACATGAATATGCTTTGTGAGTAGTTATGTTTGTTCCTGAGGACATGGGTGGAGTCTTGCTATTAGTAGTCATGTGAATTTGGTATTCGTTTGATATTTTGATAAGATGTATGTTGTCTTTCCTCTAGTGGTGTTATGTGAACGTCGACTACATGAAACTTCACCATTATTTGGGCCTAGAGGAAGGCATTGGGAAGTAATAAGTAGATGATGGGTTGCTAGAGTGACAGAAGCTTAAACCCTAGTTTATGCATTGCTTCGTTAGGGGCTGATTTGGATCCATATGTTTCATGCTATGGTTAGGTTTACCTTAATACTTTTGTTCTAGTTACGGATGCTTGCAATAGGGGTTAATCATAAGTGGGATGCTTGTCCAAGTAAGGACAGTACCCAAGCACCGGTCCACCCACATATCAAATTATCAAAGTACCGAACACAAATCATATGAGTGTGATGAAACTAGCTTGACAATAATTCCCATGTGTCCTCGGGAGCTCTTTTCTCATTATAAGAAGTTGTCTAGGCTTGTCCTTCACTACAAAAAGGATTGGGCCACCTTGCTGCACTTTATTTACTTTAATTGTTTATTATCCTTTACAATTTATCTTATCACAAAACTATCTATCACCTACAATTTCAGTGCTTGCAGAGAAAACCTTACTGAAAACCGCTTATCATTTCCTTTTGCTCCTCGTTGGGTTCGACAGTCTTACTTATTGAAAGGACTACGATAGATCCCCTACACTTGTGGGTCATCAGACCTATATCCGACCTCCGGATGCAGACGATTTCAGTCACATAATACAACAGCCCGGAGAGTGAGCCTGTAAGCTCTGGAACAGATTTCTCACTAAGAAGAATCAAATTGTTGATTATCCGGATGTCGAAGCCCTAGCGGCCTTCAAGCACAGTATTTGGGATGAATGGCTTGTCAGACACCTCGGCCAAGAAAAGCCAAGGACAATGGCGGCCTTAACAAGCCTTATGACCCGCTTTTGCGTAGGTGAGGATAGATGGTTGGCCCGTAGAGGCACCAGCGACCCAGGCACATCCGAAATTAGGGATGGCAACGGGAAGCCACGATGCAATAAAAACAAGCGTCGAAACAAGTAAGAAAGTCCGGACAACACGGCGGTCAACGCTGGATTCAGGGGCTCTCGACCCGGCCAACGGAAGAAGCCATTTAAAGGCAGCAAAGATGGACCGTCCGAGTTGAACAAAGTCCTGGACATATTGTGTCAAATTCATGGCACCCCCAAAAACCTGTGAATCACACTCACGGAGAATGCCGGGTCTTCAAGCATGCCGGCAAGTTAAATGCCGAACACAAGGGAAGGGAAACATCAAGTGAAGACGAGGATGAGCCTCGCCAGCCGAACACTGGGTGACAGAAATATTGCCGCCAGAAGTCAAAACAGTAAACATGATCTACGCGACTCACATACCAAAGAGAAGGCGCAAACGCGCACTCACAGACGTATATGTTGTAGAGCCCGTCACCCCCCAATTCAATCCCCGGTCGGCATGTCCGATCACTTTTGATCACAGGGATCACCCGACTAGTATCTGAGACGGAGGAACGGCTGCCTTGGTGCTCGACCCAATAATCGATGGATACCATCTCACTCGAGTCCTCATGGACGACGGCAGTAGTCTTAATCTGATATATCAGGACACTGTTTGCAAGATGGGGATAGACCCATCGAGAATCAGCCAAAGTAACACCACCTTTAAAGGAGTGATACCAGGCGTTGAGGCCCGCTGTATGGGCTCCCTCGTATTAGAGGTTACATTCAGTTCTTCCGACAACTTCAGAAGCGAAGAATTACTCTTCGGCATCGCTCCCTTCCGAAGCGGTTATTATGCACTACTCGGGAGAACGGCCTTTGCTCGCTTCAACGCAGTACCGCACTACGCCTACCTTAAACTCAAGATGCCCGGTCCACATGGAGTCATTACTGTTAGCGGAAACACAGAGTGTTCCTTACGTGTGGAAGAGTATGTGGCGGCTCTAGCAGCCGGACACTAAGCGGCCTCTCCTATCAGAATGCATGATCGGTCGTTAAGACCATGGACACAGTTAGACGAGTCCAGTGCACTGCTGGCGGTAACAGCCCAGATAAACCTGAGCTAGGGTCTATACATATACCCCCATAGGTGGTACTAGGGGCTGCAAACATGTAACAAAGCCCACAATTCGGTTTGACCTTATTAATATACCAATATCTCACATTTTTACTATCCATTGAGAATAACCAACTTTTAGCACGCTTACACCATACTCTTTTACATGAGTTTTCCTTTTTTTACAGACACCATTCGTGCGACACCCTTCCAGGATACGGCACAACGGAGAAAAGGCGCAGACGTGCAGCAGGGCCCCGCTCAAAGGTTTCTCTTTAGATTAAGCCCCTGTGTAAACCTTCTTTACTGTCTCTTGTTGCTTGACATCCCACGGGTATTCAATACACCCACAAGGGATACTGGCGTTATTGGCATTTCGCCACGACAGATTAATGCACGTACCTGGAAATACAGGGTTCATAATCGAGGGCGTTACTCAGCCCAGTATATGTTATAAAGTCCGAATACCTTCGAGAGTGTTCGGCGTCGCGAGTTTGGCCTTATATGCATCAGCTCCGAATCATGTCTTTGGTCAAATGTTGGGTTTGCCCGGCTCCTGGGTTTGCTGCCTTACGTTCCGTTCTACCGGCTAAGGCGGCCAAAGGAGAACTACTACAATTGTGCCCTGGTTATCCCGGACGAGCACCTCAGTAGAGACAGTCGAAAACTAACTGTCATGATACAGCGAGAGACTAGTCAACCACTCGAGGACTTATCAGAATCTTCGGGATTCCTCTGCATTAACGAAGGACCGTTTCCCGGTCATGTACATATGCGCCCGTATTCGGATGCAAGCGGAAGTACCAGGGGCTATATAGTAGCCCCACCTTTAAAATCCCATGGCTAAGTGAAAGTGTTAAAGCTATATAGTCTGGTTGCCTAGTTCGACATACGATCACCTCCTTCATGGACCAAGACATTGGGTCAAGTGTGATTATGCACTTTTTCGCGAACACCCCCGCATTATATGTGTGGGGGTTGAAGCCAACGACTGCAAACTTTCAGATTGTATATATACATAAACGTCCGCACAGGAAGCACTACAATACTTTCGGGAAAAAGTATAAACACAACCTTTATAAATTAAAATAGCATTGTTTTTACAATTGAAAGACTTGTCACTCAAACATGACACTCTTCGAGAACTGAGCCTCTATTAAATGGGCACCTTCTATGACTTGCTCAAAATAGTGCTCTGCCGGGTCCTGGCCTCCCGTCGAACTCCGAGTTGCAGTACCGGTGGCCTCCACATCTGCCCAATGTGTCTTAACACGGGCAAGAGCCATCCGCGCACCTTCTATGCATGCCGACTTCTTTATAGCGTCGATACGTGGCACAGCACCAAGGAATTGTTGCACTAAGCCAAAATAACTGTCCAGCCTTGGTCCCCTCGGCCAGAGATGACAGATCTCATTGCAAGACCGGACAACCTATGGAGCTCGGCCCAAGTGGCCATCCTTTCATTCAACGGCAATGGACGTGTCGGAGCACTGAACTGCGACCAAAATAGCCTTTCCACCTCATGATCTTTCTGATCCTTAAAGAACTTGGTCGTATCAGCGGTACTTTTCGCCAGGTCCGCATACGCGTCCGCCGCACTCCATAGATGATCCAGAGGAGCATACTTTGGATCTCCGAACTTCATCCCGCACCAAATAGGAACTCCCAGCCGCGATATTTCCGGCTTGTCGAAGCTCCTCCCGCACAACTCTGACTTCAGAGCGTGTCTCCTTGGCTGCATCCAAGGCCTTCTTTAGGTCAGCAACTTTCGTTTGGTTCTCTTTTTCAAGGAGTTCATATCGGCTGGCGGCATCTTTCAGGTCCCCAGCCATCTCGGCTATTTTATGCTCGCTCCGGCGATGAGCAGCCTGTTCGGCTCTCAACTCCTCGGCCGCCTTCAGGGCAGCCGCATTGATTATCCTGGCATGTTCCTTGACTAGGGCAAGTTCCGCCCTCAGGGCCTCCATGGCAGCAGCTCCATCTGTAGCCATAGCATACTATATTAGCACCATGCTCCTCTTAATATTTACTAACAATGAGGAAAAGAGCACAAACCCTGTGACTCGTCAAGTCGCTTGTTCACAAGTGCGATGTCGGCATCCGCCACATCAAGTTGTCGCCTCAGTTCGGCGAATTCAGCAGTCCGGTTGACAGCCGGACCCTTAGCCATCTGCACATAATATAGTGTAATCATTACTTGGGAGTGTGATCCTCCGTTTGCCGCCTATGGCTGGCAACCAGAGTCTCAGGGGCTACTATCTATATGGAGCACACCTAGCGTGTGCGGTACAACCGGAAGATTATGAATTCCGTTGTGTACCTCAAAGCCTTTAAGCAGGCTCATAAAAGCTTCATTTAACCCGCTTTTGGTGGACGAAATCTTCTCAAACACTGCACCCATTAAGGTACGGTGATCCTCTGAGAGAGCAGCTCGCTCTAGAAGCCCCAACAGTATGTCTGGCTGAGCGTTGGATAGATCCGGACTCTTCCTATTACCCTCCTTGGGAGCATGACACTCCGGGCTTTGGGTCGCCGAAGCATTGACTTCTGGCCTTGAAGGATCAGGAATCCTCCGTGACGACACCTCGGGGTCGCCCACCCCGTGGGGCGGGGAGGCAGGTGGAGTTTCACTCTCCATCATCTCCGGAAGAAGATCCCCCGAAGACGAACTCTGCTGAGAAGAGATACTAGCCGAACTGCAAGAGATAAATCCTGGTTATTGCTCCCAGAGGAAAAAGAAGTATATATTTATTAAAATACTATTAATTAACTTACAACTCGGTGGAGGGCTGGCCCGTTTGCGGGCGTTGCATGGTGAGGACGCCCTCTGGGGCAGGGCCCCCCAGCGAAGTTTTCTTCCCTTGTTTAGGCACCTCCATGCCCAAGTCTTCGGAGGCGGCCCTTTTCTTCCCGTGAGGGGAGGGAACCTTAGACTCACCTCCCCGATTATCCTCCTTTGTGGAGATAGTAATTCCCCCAGTTTGGATGTACAATGTGTGAAGCTCATTCTCGGTTTCTCTACTATTCCCTTCATATTTCCCCGATGGCACTTGACTTAGCGCGTGTCTAAGCATCCTGGCTATCGTAGGATTTGGCGAGCCTTCAGGAAGTGGGGCCGGACACCTGATCCTCTCCGCCTTACTGAGCCAATCCTGACCGCGGACAGTTTCTAGAATAATGTTGTTATAAATATAAACAAAGTGTTTGGTTACAGGGTTACTTACTTGGGTATCTGGGCGATTGCAGCTCAGGCCCGCATACTCGATGGTATCCGGACACTTTATTCGTGGTTCGAAGAATAACCTATACATCCCTTAAAGCGTCATGTCGAAGAAGTGCTGAATAGTTCGCGGTCCTTCTGGGTTGAACTCCCACATCCGGAGAGGTCGACGTTTGCACGACAGGGCCCGCCGAACTAGCATTACCTGAATTATTTTGACGAGGCTGATATCCCTCTCAAGAAGCTCCCGAATACGGCTCTGTAATGTCGGTACGTCATTAGCAGGCCCCCAGTCCAGTCCCACGTTGGCCCACAATGCCAGTTGAGCGGAGGGCCCGAGCGGAAGGCGGGGGCAGCCGCCCACTTTGTGCCTCGGGGAGCTGTGATGTAGAACCACCTCCGTTGCCTTAAATCAGACACCTCCGGGAAGGAACTCTCTAGCCATGGGGCATCGGCGTTTTTGCTTATTACAGCGCCTCCGCACTCCGTGTGTCGCCCCTCGACCACCTTCGGCTTTACATTGAAGGTCTTGAGCCATAAGCTAAAGTGTGGGGTGATGTGGAGGAAGGCTTCACACACGACGATAAACGATGAGATGTGAAGGATGGAATCCGGAGCTAGATCGTGAAAATCTAGCCCATAATAGAACATGAGCCCTCTCATGAAGGGATCAAGACTAAAGCCTAAGCCTCGGAGGAAGTGGGAAACAAATACAACACTCTCGTTGGGTTCAGGAGTAGGGATGAGCTGCCCTGGAACAGGAAGCTTGTGCTTGATGTCGGTGGTCAAATACCTGGCCTCCCTGAACTTCGCAATGTCCTCCTTTGTGACAGAGGAGGCCATCCACCGGCCTTGAAGGTTGGATCCGGACATGATTGAAGATCCGAAGTGCTTAAGCTCGAGCTTTGGGTGCTAGAACTCGAGGTGCGGAAAGGAGCAAGCATGGAAAGAAAGGGATAGGGCTCGGTCCCTCTATAAAGGGGGTGAATACCAAGCGTCCTCAGCGTAATCGTTTGGGACTTGCCTAAAAACAAGGAGTCATACCAACAGGCGTAGTTGGGTTACCCACACCCATATTGATGAGAATCCCGCGATAAGGGGGACACGATCTCTGCTTCGACAAGACATGCCAATAAAACCGCCTTGCACTGGGTGTCGTAGCAGGCTGGGGAAAAACGGTTCGTATTAAACAGGGCCACGACGTGAGGACACGCTGTGAAAAATTGTCAGCAGATTAGATTTATAAAGTATTGTGCTCTGTACGGTGGTATGTGGAAATTGTTTTGCAGAGTCGGACACGATCCTTGTGTTAGGAATCTTCTACGGAGTATTCGGAGATGGAACCCGCCTTGCAATGCCGAAGACAATCTGCGCGCCAGACTCATCGTCATTGAAGCCTTGTTTAGGGGCAACTGAGGGAGTCCTAGATTGGGGGGTATCCGGACAGCCGGACTATATACTTTGGTCGGACTGTTGGACTATGAAGATACAAGATTGAAGACTTCGTCCCGTGTCCGGATGGGACTCTCCCTGGCTTGGAAGACAAGCTTGGCGATCCGGATATTAGATCTCCTTTTCTGTAACCGACTCTGTGTAACCCTAGCCCCTCCGGTGTCTATATAAACCAGAGGGTTTAGTCCATAGGCAAGAACAACAACAATCATAATCATAGGCTAGCTTCTAGGGTTTAGCCTCTGTGATCTCGTGGTAGATCAACTCTTGTAGTACTCATATCATCAAGATCAATCAAGCAGGAAGTAGGGTATTACCTCCATCGAGAGGGCCTGAACCTGGGTAAACATCATGTCCCCAGACTCCTGTTACCATTACCCTTAGACGCACAGTCCGGGACCCCCTACCCGAGATCCACCAGTTTTGACACCGACAACGGGCTCTTGATCTTGACCACGTCAAAAGTTAACTTCTCAGCCCTGGAATCATGCTCATCTCCAAAGGCTACCTCCAGTTCAATCTTACCAACTGGATACGTCGACTTACCAGGAACCACACCATGGAAAACAGTATTGGACTGCTTAAGATTCTTATCAGTTAACCCCATGCGACGGTAGGTTTCATAATAAAGGATATTAATGTTGTTGCCTCCATCCATGAGTACCTTAGTAAACTTGTAACCACCAACTTGAGGTGCCACCACCAAAGCTAGGTGACCCGGGTTATCAACCCGGGGCGGGTGATCCGCCCGACTCCACATAATGGGTTGCTCAGACCATCGCAAATACTGGGGAACTGCCGGCTCAACGGCATTCACTGCCCTCTCGTGAAACTTCTGGTCCCGCTTGCACAAACTTGTGGTGAAGACATGATACTACCCACTGCTCAACTACTTTGGATGACTTTGATACCCGGATTGTTGTTGCTGCTGACCCCCTGGCCAGATTGCTGGTTTCCTTGATTATATCCACCCTGGTTATTTTGGTGGCCCTGAAAACCGGAACTAGAGCCGCCACCTCCATAACCCGGGCCATGAAAACCGCCGCCACCTGAGCCGCCACCTGGCCCATTATTGTTGTCAAACATGTTAGAATTCTTGAAAGCCTTCATGATCGTGCAATCCTTCCACAGATGAGTGGATGGTTTCTGCTGAGTACCATGCCTTGGACATGGCTCATTTAGCATCTGCTCAAGAGTGGGACCTGACCCGCCGGACCGAGGAGGTGGTCTCCCCTTATGTCGTTGATTGTTGCCCTGCGCATTGGTGTTAGCCACAAACTCCGAGCTACCATCAGCCTTACGTTTATTATTGCCTCCTTGATTTGTCGGGTTATGTTGAGGACCCTTGGCGTTACCGCTCTTATTTCCCTTCCCTGTCTTCTCATCAGCAGATTCGGGATCCTTGGTACTATCAGAGTCGGTGTATTTGACTAGAGCCGCCATCAGTTGGCCCATGTCGTTACAATCACGCTTGAGCCGCCCTAGCTTCTGTTTTAGAGGCCCAAAATGGCAATTTTTATCCAACATTAAGACCGCAGAGCCGGCATCCATCTTATCAGATGAATGTATTATGGCCTTGACCCAGTGCACCCAATGGGTCGTGGATTCACCCTCCTCTTGCTTGCAATTAGTCAAGTCCACAGTCGACATGGGCTGCTTGCATGTATCTTTGAAATTCTGAATAAACCGTGCCTTTAACTCTACCCATGAACCTACGGAATTAGGTGACATCCCCTTCAACCAAGTGCGGGCCGTTCCATCCAACATCATGGTGAAGTACATGGCCATTGCAGTGTCACTGACTTCCAGTAGTTCCATGGCCATCTCATAGCTTTCAAGCCATGCCCCGGGCTGTAAGTCAGCCGTGTAATTAGGCACCTTTCGAGGCCCCTTGAAATCCTTGGGCAAATGCTCATTACATAGGGCCGGCACCAGACAAGGGACACCTCCAGTCCTAGTGGTCACACCTGCCTCAATAGAAGTCGTCGGATAAACCGGAAAAGACTGGTAAGTGATAATCCCCAAGTGCAAGGAATCATCATAGCAATTTCCAAAGGTGGAAGTGATAAGTATGAAGTGTCGAACCCACAAGGAGCTAAAGGTAAGATCAATATTCTCTCAAGTCCTATCGGCCACTGATACGACTCTACGTACATCGAATGTTTGCTTCCAACTAGATACGAGAAATAAAACTACGTTGTGGATATGAAGAGGATAACTTAGCATGATATCGGAGAGATAAAATATAAAAGTAGTTGCTGTTATCATAAAGTTAGAATATATTACTAAATAATATAAATAGCGAGTGTGGAATAATGATGGATCGGTGTGCGGAATTATCCTAGGCAATTGTTAACAAGACCGGTAGTCGTCATTGCAATTTCATATGAGGGAGAGGCATAAGCTAACATACTTTCTCTTCTTGGATCATATGCACTTATGATTGGAACTCTAGCAAGCATCTTCAACTACTGAAGATCATTAAGGTAAAACCCAACCATAGCATTAAAGCATCAAGTCCCCTTTATCTCATACGCCACAACCCCCTTACTCGGGTTTATGCTTCTATCACTCAAGCAACCCACTATAAGCGAATCATGAACGTATTGCAACACCCTATAACGGGAATCCGTCATGCTTGCATGACACAGAGGGCACAATAGGACAGCACCAAAATAAAACATACAACTCGTGCCAATCTAGATCATCAATCAACCCAAAGACAAAGATATCTACTCAAAACATCATAGGATGGCAACACATCATTGGATCATAATATGTAGCATAAAGCACCATGTTCAAGTAGGGATTACAGCGGGGTGCAGGAGAGTGGACCGCGTAAAAGAGATGAGGATGGTGATGATAATGGTGATGTTGATGAAGACAATCACTGCGGTGATGATTCCCCTCCCGATTGCACTCCGGCGCCACTGAGAGAGAGGAGGAGAGGTTCTCCCCCTTGTGCTTCCTCCTCCATGGCCTCCCCCCTAGATGGGGAGAGGTTCTCTCTTTGGTCCTTGGCCTTCATGGCAATGATGTCCCCTCCGAGATCCTCCTCCATGGCGTCCGGTGATGATGGCCCCCTCCGGCAGGGTGCCAGAGAGGGCCTAGATTGATTTCTCATGGCTACAGAGGCTTGCGGTGGTGGAACTCTCGATCTAGGTTATTTTCTGGAGGTTTTAGTATTTATAGGATTTTTTGGCGTAGGTTTCACATCAGGGGGGGTCTCCGGGCTGTCCACGAGGCAGGGGCGTGCCCACCGCCCCTGGGGCGCGCCTCCCACCCTCGTGGGCAGCCCCGGACTCTTCTGGCCCAACTCTTGCACTCCAGGGGCTTCTTTTGGTCCATAAAAATTCATCAAAAATTGCCACGTCATTTGGACTCCGTTTGGTATTCCTTTTCTGTAAAACTCAAAAACAGGGAGAAAACAGAAACTGGCACTGGGCTCTAGGTTAATAGGTTAGTCCCAAGAATCATATAAAATAGCATATAAATGCATATAAAACATCCTAGATGGATAATATAATAGCGTGAATACTTCATAAATTATAGATACGTTGGAGACGTATCAGCATCCCCAAGCTTAATTCCTGCTCGTCCTCGAGTAGGTAAATGATAAAACAAATAATTTATGAAGTGTGAATGCTAGTAGGTGCATAAGTTTAGTCAATGATAATTTCAATCACCTTTTCTAGCATCATTATATGTCATAACAGTAGCTCATTTCATAAAAAAAATCATGATCAGGTAACAATCTATTAACATGTTAAAGTATAGACCATAAACTTTCTTGAAAACTAGCAAACTTCATTCTGAGTCATCAAACAATTGCAATTCATCTTATTTTCAGGAAGGGTCTATGTCAGAGCTTTGATTTAGCAAACTCCGCATACTCAACTATCATTTAGTCTTTCACAATTGCTAACACTCATGTGATATTTATGGGTCCAAAGTTTTAATAGAACCCAGAGAAAGATAGGGGCTTATAGCTTCGCCTCCCAACCTTTTGCCTCAAGGGTAATGTCAACAATAATAATTTATGGACACCTACATCCAAGTGGATATATATATCCGGATCACCCCAACACAAAGTGCTTGCCAAAGGAAAAAAATGTAAAAAGGAAAGGTGTTGATCACCATGACTCTTGTATAAGGGTAGAAGATAATAGTAAAAGATAGGCCCTTCGCAGAGGGAAGCAGAGGTTGTCATGCGCTTTTAGGGTTGGATACACAAAATCTTAGTGCGAAAGAACGTCACTTTATATTGCCCCTTGTATATGGACCTTTATTATGCAGTCCGTCGCTTTTATTGCTTCCATAACAAGATCGTACAAAGCTTATTTTCTTCACACTAATAAGTCATACATATTTAGAGAGCAATTTTTATTGCATGCACCGATGACAACTTACTTGAAGGATCTTACTCGATCCATAGGTAGGTATGGTGGACTCTCATGGCAAAACTGGTTTAAGGGATGTTTGGAAGCGCAAGTAGTATATCTACTTAGTGCAAAGAATTTGGCTAGAATTAGGGAGAAAGGCAAGCTCATCATGTTGGATGATTGAAGACAATATAACTTTTCAGATATAGGAAAACATAACCCATTATGTTGTCTTCCTTGTCAACGTCAACCTTTTAGCATGTCATATTTTAATGAGTGCTCACAACTACAAAAGATGTCCATGATAGTATATCTATATGTGAAATCTCTCTTCCTTTAACATTCTTTCATGAATTGTTCAAGTGACCAATTCTGCGTTTGCTAACTTTCAATAAGTTTACTACCTATACTTATTATGTGTGAAGTCATTACTCCCCCATGTTATAAGCATATGAAACATATATAAATTCAGATTTATGATATTCAATTCATTCAACCATTTACTCATAGGATATACGTGAAGCACGTGAGCAAATGACAAACTACTCCAAAAGATATAAGTGAAAATCACTGAGTAGTAAAATAATTAACTAGCCATGGGAGGAATCCCTCTTTTTTATTCAAGATTTCAGGTCCAATGATTTTATTCTAACAACAAGTGATATTGAAAATACTCTCCATGCAAAACACATATCATGTGACGAATAAAAATATAGCTCCAAGTAAGGTATACCGATAGTTTTGAAGACGAAAGAGGGGATGCCTTTTGGGGCATCCCCAAGCTTAGGCGCTTGAGTATTCCTTGAATATTACCTTGGGGTGCCTTGGTCATCCCCAAGCTTAGGGTCTTTCCACTCCTTATTCTCTTCATATCGATATCTCACTCAAAACTTGAAAACTTCAATCACACAAAACTTAATGGAACTTTGTGAGATGGGTTAGTATGATAAAGAGTAAATCATTCACTTTGGTACTGTAAAAGACAAGATTCATAATTGTTCTCACACAATGCCTACTGTACCATATCATTTCTGCAATTTATATTTATAAATATAGTACATAGAAACTAGAAAACAAGCAAACTATGCATTGAAAACAGAATCTGTCAGAAACATAACAGTCTGTAATGATATGAACAACAACCATACTTCTGCTACTCCAAAAATTATGAAATAAACTGGTGGACGTGAGTAATTTGTCTATTAATCTTATGCAAAAATAATCAACCTAAAAACACTCTCCAGTAAATAATGGCATCTATTCTTGTGAGCGCAACGTTTCTGTTTTTTACAGCAAGATTGCAAAGACTTCACCCATGTCTTCCCAAAGTCTTACTTGGCACTTTATTGAAACAAAAAGCTATAAAACATGATTAATACAGTATCTTAATCATGTAAACACACAAAAATAGTAAGGGTAAATATGGGGTTGTCTCCCAACAAGCGCTTTTCTTTAATGCCTTTTAGCTAGGCGTGATGATTTCAATGATGCTCACATAAAAGATAAGAATTGAAACATAAAGAGAGCATCATGAAGAATATGACTAGCAAATTTAAACCTAACCCACTTCTTGTGCCTAGGGATTTTGTGAGCACACAATTTAAGGGAACAAGAATCAACTAGCATAGGAAGGTAAAACAAGTATAACTACGAAACTTTAGGCACGTAGAGAGGAAACTTGATATTATTGCAACTCCTACAAGCATATATTCCTCCCTCATAATAATTTTCAGTAGCTTCATGAATGAGTTTAACAATACAGCCATCACATAAAGTATTCTTTTCATGATCTACAAGCATAGAAATTTTACTACTCTCCACATAAGCAAAAATTCTTCTCACTCGGAATAGTGGGAGAAAACTCAACAAAATAACCGTCATGTGAGGCATAATCCAATTGAAAATCATGATGACAAGTTTCATGGTTAACATTATTCTTTATAGCATACATGTCATCTCATTAATAATCATATATAGCAACTTTGTTCTCATAATCAATTGGAACCTCTTCCGAAATAGTGGAATCATTACTAACTAAAGTTAACACTCTTCCAAATCCACTTTCATAAATGTAACACTAAGATTCAACATCCTACAAAATAGTGGGATCACTAATTCCTAAAATTGACACTCTTCCAAACCCACTTTAGATGATAGTATTTTTCATGCTCGAAAAGATATAAGTGAAGCACACGAAGCATTCTATAAAACCATACTCAAAAGATTTAAGTGAAGCACAAAGAGCATTCTATAATATCATACTTAAAAGATTTAAGTGAAGCACATGAAGTATTCTATGAATCAATGAAGGGATATCTCGTTCTAGCATGGTTCTTAATAAAAACACAAAGAACACAAATCATGTGAACAAAACAAAAACCAAGGTATACCGATACTTGTTGAAGAAAGAGGGGATGCCTTCCGAGGCATCCCCAAGATTAGATGCTTGAGTGTCCTTTGAAATATTTACTTGCGGTGCCTTGGGTATCCCCAAGCTTTAACTCTTTCCTCTCTTTATTCTTCTCACATCGGTAACTCCTCGTTCTTTGAACACTTCATCCACAAAAACTTAACAAAAACTTTGTGAGATCCGTTAGTGTAATAAATCAAACTACCACTTTGAGGTGCTGTAATGAACTAATTATTTATTTATATTGGTGTTAAACCTACTGTATTCGAACTTCTATATGGTTCATACCCCCGGGTACTAGCCATAGATTCATCAAAATAAGCAAACAACACGCGATAAACAGAATCTGTCAAAAACAGGACAGTCTGTACTAATCTGGAAGTTTAGAAAACTTATGTAACTCAAACAATTATGAAATAAATATTAACATTTTGAAAATTTGTACATAAGTAATGTGCAAAAAGATTCAGACCCATTTGACTTTCCAGTAAAAAATGTAAAATCACACGCTACAGCCAAAGTTTCTGTTTTTGTTCTGCACATAATAAACAAGCAATCTAATCATCCTAAAACCAAAGCTTGGCACATTATTTTTATAATACAATGGATATATACAAGGGGATAATTATTTACAGATTAACTTCCATGAAACATTCTACATTGTTTCCGTGAGCATGAACACAAGTGCTCAAGGTCGACCCTCATTTCTTCAATGCATAACTTTCCAATCGCTTCTCTTTTTAAAAAAACTTTTTTAGGCATGAGAGGCAAGTAATTTTTTTGTATTTTCATTCTTTAATTTTTTTTATGTTTCACCCACAACTAAACAGAAACAAAAAGGAAAAAAAATCTACTTAGTGAAGAAAGCAAACAAGCACACACGAGAATATTAACCCCACGCTATTGCTCCCCGGCAACGGCGCCAGAAAAGAGATTGATAATCCCCAAGTGCAAGGAATCGTCGTAGCAATATCCAAAGGTGGAAGTGATACGTATGAAGTGTCGAACCCACAAGGAGCTAATGGTAAGATCAATATTCTCTCAAGTCCTATCTTCCACTGATACGACTCTACCTACACCGAATGTTTGCTTCCAACTAGATACGAGAAATAAAACTACGTTGTGGGTATGAAGATGATAACTTTCCATGATATCGGAGAGCTAAAATATAAAAGTAGTTGCTGTTATCATAAAGTTAGAATATATTACTAAATAATATAAGTAGCGAGTGTGGAATAATGATGGATCGGTGTGCGGAATTATCCTAGGCAATTGTTAACAAGACCGGTAGTCGTCATTGCAATTTTATATGAGGGAGAGGCATAAGCTAACATACTTTCTCTTCTTGGATCATATGCACTTATGATTGGAACTCTAGCAAGCATCCGCAACTACTAAAGATCATTAAGGGAAAACCCAACCATAGCATTAAAGCATCAAGTCCCCTTTATCCCATACACCACAACCCCCTTACTCGGGTTTATGCTTCTGTCACTCAAGCAACCCACTATAAGCGAATCATGAACGTATTGTAACACCCTACAGCGGGAATCCATCATGCTTGCGCGACATGGAGGGCACAATAGGACAGCACCAAAATAAAACATACAACTCGTACCAATCTAGATCATCAATCAACCCAAAGACAAAGATATCTACTCAAAACATCATAGGATGGCAACACATCATTTGATCATAATATGTAGCATAAAGTACCATGTTCAAGTAGGGATTACAGTGGGGTGCGGGAGAGTGGACCGCGTAAAAGAGATGAGGATGGTGATGATGATGCTGATGTTGATGAAGACGATCACCGCGGCGATGATTCCCCTCTCGACGGCACTCCGGCGCCACAAAGAGAGAGGAGGAGAGGTTCTCCCCCGTGTGCTTCCTCCTCCATGGCCTCCCCCCTAGATGGGGAGAGGTTCTCCCTCTAGTCCTTGGCCTTCATGGCAATGACGGCCCCTCTGGGATCCTCCTCCATGGCCTCCGATGATGATGGCCCCCTCCGGCAGGTGCCAGAGAGGGCCTAGATTGATTTCTCGTGGCTACAGAGGCTTGCGGCAGCAAAACTCTTGATCTAGGTTATTTTCCGGAGGTTTCAGTATTTATTGGATTTTTGGCGTAGGTTTCACGTCAGGGGGGTCTCCGGGCTGTCCACGAGGCAGGGGGGCGCGCCCACCCCCCTAGGGCGCGCCCCCCACCCTCGTGGGCAGCCCAGGACTCTTCTGGCCCAACTCTTGCACTCCAGGAGCTTCTTTTGGTCCATAAAAATTCATCAAAAATTGGCACGTCATTTGGACTCAGTTTGGTATTCCTTTTCTGTAAAACTAAAAAACAAGGAGAAAACAGAAACTGGCACTGGGCTCTAGGTTAATAGGTTAGTCCCAAGAATCATATAAAATAGCATATAATGTATATAAAACATCCTAGATGGATAATATAATAGCATGAATACTTCATAAATTATAGATACGTTGGAGACGTATCAGTAAGCCGCCCGCTGAGCCGCCCGCTCAGCCTCTTGACGTATCCTGTCCTGATCAACCAAGTTAGGAACTCCATCGCGCGCCGGGTCATGCCCGCATGGCTGGTCATGGCGTCGGGTGTTGCTTGAAACGGCCGTTGAATCCATGTGCCTGCTATAGCTCGGTCTCCGGTTTGGGCGAGGGGTCGAATGAATCATGTCTCAACTATAAGAATATGCCTCCTGCTGCGCCAAAGCCGTCTGGAGAAGTTCTCTGACCCTTCATGTTTCCACCGCCGTCGGTAAGTCGCCATCCACTAGGAGAGCCGCCAATCATGTTGCCGCCGTGATCATGTTCTCCAAAGTGTTAGAATAATGACCTGGTGGTGTTGGTACATAGTGAGGCAGAGCAGTATTCAGACGAGGAGGTTCCATCACCCGCGGCTGAACCGGCGTCCCAGCCCCAGGCCTTGCAATGCGGTTTAACTCCGGCGGGTTACTGGGGCCTGCACCAGGTGTGCGGAAGAGGTTTCTAGGATCATAAAATAGAGGCAGACGGGATTGAGCCTTCTGGTGCCTTCTCCTCATGACCTCATTCGATGCGTTCAGATCCATCGTGAGCTGGAGAGCCTCTGTTTGAATCTGCTGGGCTCGAGCATCCAGAGCCGCCCGTTCTGCAGCCATCCTGACGTCCTCTACTGCTAGGTTTTCCTTGGCTTTGTGCTACCTCCTCACGTAACCGCACCACTTCTACATCATGTTGAGCCTGATCCGCCGGATTGACCACGACGGTTAATAGGGATGTCATCCTATCCATGAGATCCATCAACGCCTGAGTCGGCGGGCACGCAGGGCCTCCTGCCCCGGCTGCCGCTGACCTAGAGGTTATCACCGCCGCAGCCGTAGAGTTTTGACTGGCTTGCGTGCCAGCCATGAAGATCCCAACTCTGCTCGGCGGCTCAAAGGGGTTCGGAATACTGCTACCGTTGGAACAGCCCCCGAGCCCGTCGTCTTGCAGTAGATACAAAGAATCCGTCTCACCCGTGGATGACTCACCATCAGAGTAGATGGCTGTCTCATCGCCAGACACAGATCCCTTAGAAAATTCCCCTCCATGGATGCATCCCACGAAGGCACGCTTCACGGCAGACTGAGCCCAAGCGGGTCTCGCACGCTGAGATGTCTCGACGATGTCGGTGCAGATGTCCGGCTCAGGGCCTGGCTCGCCGATCTTGACGATGAAGACGTGGATTCCGCCGAAGGGGACCTAGTACCCGTACTCAATTGAGCCGGCGTCGGGGCCCCAGCCTGCGTCGTTGATGTAGAGCTTGCCGCAATGACTCTTGGTCATTTGGCCGACAACGTATCCCTTGAGCCCTTCGAAGCTTCCCATCAAGAACTCAAATCCACCATGCGCTGGCCCCATGGTGGGCGCCAACTGTCGTGGAATTGTCACGTCAGATGTCCTAGCAAAAGGACTTAGTCGTGGAGCCATCGCAACTAGGAAGCTTAAAGGGGATAATAGGGACAAAGGACACGGGGTCTATACTGGTTTGGCCCCTTGCGGTGAAGGTAAAAGCCTATGATCCAGTTTTGGGTGGGATTGCTTATATCTCAATTACCAGGGAGCGAATCCGCTTGACCTAGTTCTCAATCTGATGTTACTTGTCCTAAACCACCGTCGGGTCGTCCCTTTATATACAGAGGTCGATGCAGTGTCTCACAGAGTCCCGACCGGCTCATACACAGTGTCCGGCTTGGTCTCTCTCTATTCCTGCCTTACAATACAAGTTATATACATATTGCGGTTTATCTCTACGGGCCTTAAGTCGCCTTTTGGCTTTGGGCCCTTAACTGAAGCGCCATCTTCAAGCATCGTCTTGGGCTTCAAGAATCGTCATAGGTATAACCCGACCCCTCCTGGTCGGGTCATACCTAATAGTCATATCCCCAACATCAAGTGTTCTCAAATCCTTAAAGACCCAGTCCGATAAGATAACTTCAAAGGGAAAACTCAATCCATTACAAGAGAGTAGATGGGGATAAACATCATAAGATCCAACTATAGTAGCAAAGCTTGCGGTACATCAAGACCGTGCCAAATCAAGAACATGAGAGAGAAAGAGATCAAACACATCACTACTAGCACATACCCTCAGCCCCGAGGGTGAACTACTCCCTCCTCGTCATGGAGAGCGTCGGGATGATGAAGAAGGCCACCGGTGATGGATTCCCCCTCCGACGGGGACGGAACTACTCCCGATCTAGGTTATTTTCTGGAGGTTTGGGTATTTATAAGAGGGGTTGGAGTCGAGAACAAGTCAGGAGGACCCACGGGGAGTCCACGAGGCACAGGGCGCGCCCCAGGGGGGTGGGCGCGCCCTCCACCCTAGTGGAACCCACGGGCCTCCCCTCTGGTAACTCTTTGTTCGAGTATTTTTTATCTTTTCCAGAAAAAAATCTTCGTTGATTTTCAGCACATTCCGAGAACTTTTATTTCTGCACAAAGACAACACCATGGTAGTTCTGCTAAAAACAGCATTAGTCCGGGTTAGTTCTAACCAAATCATACCAAAATCATGTAGAAATATTATAAACATGGCATGAATACATCAAAAATTATAGATACATTGGAGACGTATCAGCATCCCCAACCTTAATTCCTGCTCGTCCTCGAGTAGGTAAATGATAAAAATGGATTTTTGATGTGGAATGCTACCTAACATATTTATCAATGTAATTTTCTTTATTGTAGCAAGAATATTCAGATCCATAATATTCAAAACAAAAGTTTAATATTGACATAAAAACAATAATACTTCAAGCATACTAACAAAGCAATCATGTCTTCTCAAAATAGCATGGCCAAAGAAAGTTATCCCTACAAAATCATATAGTCTGGTTATGCCCTATCTTCATCACAGAAAATATTTAATCATGCACAACCCCGATGACAAGCCAAGCAATTGTTTCATACTTTTGATGTTCTCAAACCTTTTCAATCTTCACGCAATACATGAGCGTGAGCTATGGACATAGCACTATAGGTGGAATAGAGTGGTGGTTGTGCAGAAGACAAAAAGGAGAAGATAGTCTCACATCAACTAGGCGTATCAACGGGATATGGAGATGCCCATCAACAGATATCAATGTGAGTGAGTAGGGATTGCCATGCAACGGATGCACAAGAGATATAAGTGTATGAAAGCTCAAAAAGAAACTAAGTGGGTGTGCATCTAACTCGCTTGCTCACGAAGACCTCGGGCATTTTGAGGAAGCCCGTCATTGGAATATACAAGCCAAGTTCTATAATGAAAAATTCCCACTAGTATATGAAAGTGACAACATAGGAGACTCTCTATCATGAAGATCATGGTGCTACTTTGAAGCATAAGTGTGGTAAAAGGATAGTTGCATTGCCCCTTCGCTCTTTTTCTCTCATCATTTTTTTGGGCCTTCTCTTTTTTTGCCTCTTTTTTTCGTCCGGAGTCTCATCCCGACTTGTGGGAGAATCATAGTCTCCATCATCCTTTCCTCACTGGGACAATGCTCTAATAATGAAGATCATCACACTTTCATTTACTTACAACTCGATACTTAGAAAAAAATATGACTCTATATGAATGCCTCCGGCGGTGTACCGGGATGTGCAATGAATCAAGAGTGACATGTATGAAAGAATTATGAAAGGTGGCTTTGCCATAAATAGGATGTCAACTACATTATCATGCAAAGCAATATGACAATGATGAAGCGGGTCATAATAAATGGAACGGTGGAAAGTTGCATGGCAATATATCTCGGGATGGCTATGGAAATGCCATAATAGGTAGGTATGGTGGCTGTTTTGAGGAAGGTATATGGTGGGTGTATGGTACCGGCAAGAGTTACGCGGCACTAGAGAGGCTAGCAATGGTGGAAGGGTGAGAGTGTGTATAATCCATGGACTCAACATTAGTCATAAAGAACTCACATACTTATTGCAAAAATCAATTAGTTATCGAAACGAAGTACTACGCGCATGCTCCTAGGGGGATAGATTGATAGGAAAAGACCATTGCTCGTCCCCGACCGCCACTCATAAGGAAGACAATCAATAAATAAATCATGCTCCAACTTCATCACATAACGGTTCACCATACGTGCATGCTACGCGAATCACAAACTTTAACACAAGTATCTCTCAAATTCACAACTACTCTACTAGCATGACTCTAATATCACCATATTCATATCTCAAAACAATCATGAGGAATCAAACTTCTCTTAGTATTCAATGCACTTTATATGAAAGTTTTTATTATATCCCTCTTGGATGCCCATCATATTAGGACTAAATTCATAACCTAAGAAAATTACCATGTTGTTTAAGACTCTCAAAATAATATAAGTGAAGCATGAGAGTTCATCTATTTCTTCAAAATAAAACTACCATCGTGTTCTAAAAAGATATAAGTGAAGCACTAGAGCAAATGACAAACTACTCCAAAAGATATAAGTGAATATCAATGAGTAGTCGAATAATTATGTAACGATGTGAAGACTCCTTGTCATAAATAAAATTTCAGATCTTAAGTACTTTATTCAAACAGCAAGCAAAACAAAATAAAATGACATGATGCTCCAAGCAAAACACATATCGTGTGGTGAATAAAAATATAGCTCCAAGTAAAGTTACCGATGAACGAAGACGAAAGAGGGGATGCCTTCCAGGGCATCCCCAAGCTTAGGCTCTTGGTTGTCCTTGAATATTACCTTGGGGTGCCATGGGCATCCCCAAGCTTAGGCTCTTGCCACTCCTTATTCCATAGTCCACCGAATCTTTACCCAAAACTTGAAAACTTCACAACACAAAATTCAACAAAAAACTCGTAAGCTCCGTTAGTGTAAGAAAATAAATCACCACCTTTGGTAGTGTTGTGAACTCATTATAAATTCATATTGGTGTAATATCTACTGTATTCCAACTTATCTATGGTTCATACCCTCCGATACTACTCATAGATTCATCAAAATAAGCAAACAACACATAGAAAACAGAATCTGTCAAAAAAAATAACAGACTGTAGTAATCTAGAACTCCCGAATACTTATGTAACTCAAAAAATTCTTAAATAAATTTAATCTTATGCAAAAATAATAAACTTAAAAGCACTCTTCTGTAAAAAAATGACAGCTAATCTCGTGAGCCCAAAGTTTCTGTTTTTTACATCAAGATCGCATTAACTTTCACCCAAGTCTTCCCAAAGGCTTTACTTGGCACTTTATTGAAGCAAAAGCTATAAAACATGATTACTACAGTAGCTTAATCATGTGGACACACAAAAGCAGTTGGGGTAAACATTGGATTGTCTCCCAACAAGCGCTTTTCTTTAATGCCTTTTTAGCCAGGCATTATGATGACAATGATGCTCACATAAAATATAAAATTGAAACATAATGGGAGCATCTTGAAGCATATGACTAGCACATTAAGTTTAACCCACTTCCTATGCGTAGGGATTTTGTGAGAAAATAACTTATGGGAACAAGAATCAACTAGCATAGGAAAGCAAAACAAGCATAGCTTAAAGATTTTCATCACATAGAGAGGAAACTCGATACTATTGCAACTCCTACAAGCATTCCTCCCTCATAATAATTTTCAGTAGCATCATGAACAAATTTAACAATATAACCATCACATAGAGCATTATTTTCATGATCTACAAGCATAGAAATTTTATTACTCTCCACATAAGCAAATTTCTTTTCATGAATAGTAGCAGGAGCAAATTCAACAAAATAACTATCATGTGAGGCATAATCCAATTGAAAATTAAAATTAATATGACAAGTTTCATGGTTATCATTATTCTTTGTAGCATACCTGTCATCACAATAATCATCATAGATAGGAACTTTGTTCTCATAATCAATTGGAACCTCTTCCGAAATAGTGGACTCATCACTAAATAAGGTCATGACCTCTCCAAGTCCACTTTCATAAATATAATCATCATAAATAGGAGGCATGCTTTCATCATAATAAATTTGCTCATCAAAACTTGGGGAACTAAAAATACCATCTTCATTAAACATAGATTCCCCAAGCTTGTGGCTTTGCATATCATTAGCATCACGGATATTCAAGGAATTTGTACTAACAACATTGCAATCATGCTCATCATACAAAGATTTAGTGCCAAACATTTTATAGATTTCTTCTTCTAGTACTTGAGCACAATTTTCCTTTCCATCATTTTCACGAAATATATTAAAAAGATGAAGCATATGAGGCACCCTCACTTCCATTTTTGAGTTTTCTTTTATAGACTAAACTAGTGATAAAACAAGAAACTAAAAGATTCGATTACAAGATCTAAAGATATACCTTAAAGCACTAACCTCCGCGACAACGGCGCCAGAAAAGAGCTTGATGTCTACTATGCAACCTTCTTCTTGTAGACGTTGTTGGGCCTCCAAGTGCAGAGGTTCGTAAGACAGTAGCTAATTTCCCTCAAGTGGTGACCTAAGGTTTATCAATCCATGGGAGGCGTATGATGAAGTTGGTCTCTCTCAAACAACCCTGCAAACCAAATAACAAAGAGTCTCTTGCGTCCTCAACACACCCAATACAATGGTAAATTGTATAGGTGCACTAGTTCGGCGAAGAGTTGGTGATACAAGGGCAATATGGATGGTAGATATAGGTTTTTGTAATCTGAAATTATAAAAACAGCAAGGTAACTAATGATAAAGTGAGCACAAATGGTATGGCAATGCTTCGAAACAAGGCCTAGGGTTCATACTTTCACTAGTGCAAGTTCTCTCAAGAATAATAGCATAATTGGATCATATAACTATCCCTCAACGTGCAACAAAGAGTCACTCCAAAGTCACTAATAGCGGAGAACAAACAAATAGATTATTGTAGGGTAGGAAACCACCTCAAATTTATTCTTTCCGATCAATCCATTGGGCTATTCCTATAAGTGTCACAAATATCCCTAGAGTTCGTAGTAAAATAACACCTTAAGACACAAATCAACCAAAACCCTAATGTCACCTAGATACTCCAATGTCACCTCAAGTATCTGTGGGTATGATTATACGATATGCATCACACAATCTTAGATTCATCTATTCAACCAATAGAAAGTACTTCAAAAAGTGCCCCAAAGTTTCTACCAGAGAGTCAAGACGAAAACGTGTGCCAACCCTATGCATAAGTTCACAAGGTCACTGAACCTGCAAGTTGATCACAAAAACATACATCAAGTAGATCACATGAATATACCATTGTCACCACATATAAGCACATGCAAGACATACATCAAGTGTTCTCAAGTCCTTAAAGGATCAATCCGATAAGATAACTTCAAAGGGAAAACTCAATCCATTACAAGAGAGTAGAGGGGGAGAAACATCATAAGATCCAACTATAGTAGCAAAGCTCGCGGTACATCAAGATCGTGCCAAATCAAGAACACGGGAGAGAGAGAGAGAGAGAGAGAGATCAAACATATAGCTACTGGTACATACCCTCAGCCCCGAGGGTGAACTACTCTCTCCTCATCATGGAGAGCGCCAGGATGATGAAGAAGGCCACTGGTGTTGGATTCCCCCTTCGGCAGGGTGCCAGAATAGGCTCCCGAGAGGTTTGTGCTGGCTACAAAGGCTTGCGACGGCGGAACTCCCAATCTAGGTTATTTTCTGGAGGTTTGGGTATTTATAAGAGGGTTTGGCATCGAGAACAAGTCAGGAGGACCCACGGGGAGTCTATGAGGCACAGGGGTGCGCCCCATGGGGGTGGGGGCTCCGTCCACCCTCGTGGAGCCCACGGGCCTCCCCTTCGGTAACTCTTTGTTCCAGTATTTTTTATATTTTCTAGAAAAATCTTCGTTAATTTTCAGCACATTTCGAGAACTTTTATTTCTGCACAAAAACAACACCATGGTAGTTCTGCTAAAAACAGTGGTAGTCCGGGTTAGTTCTAACCAAATCATACCAAAATCATGTAGAAATATTATTAACATGGCATGAATACATCAAAATCTATAGATACATTGGAGACGTATCAGAGGTGCAGCAGGCTCTTCCTCCTCCTCTTCTTCCTCATCAGAGTCTCTCATCATAGATGATTTGCCAATGACTCTGGCAACAGTCTTCCTCACTGTCTCCTTCCTCTTCTTTCCTCCAGCAGCCTCTTCTTCTCTTGGTTCAAGAGTGAACTCCATAGTTTCCTGAGTGGAGGCTTTGGCTTTTGACATAGGGACTCTTTTAGCAGGAGCCTTCTTCTTTATACCAGGTATTGTGGCAGCAGCAGCAGCAGCAACATACTTCTTCTTCAGCACTTTCTTCTTGGAGGTCACCTCCTCCTCAACAACAAATTTCTCATCATCTGAATCTGAGGTTCGCTTCTTACTTTGCCTAGTAGCAGCCTTAGGCAAATTGCTTGGAGTGCTTCTGCTACCTTCATCATAACTACTATTGGAGGGACTAGTGCCCTCACTGAGATTCACTTGCTCTTCAGATCTGTTTGGGCTGTCACTGCGCTCTGACATCTCTGAAACTGGACCTGTGAATAGATGGATGTAGATGGAGTGGATGAGCATCACAAAGCACAGATATTTTGCAAAAATATTGAGACAAAAACTTAACTTTAGTTTTCTGTAGAAAGCATTTCGGAGCTACCGGTTTGATAAACTCGGTGACACCGAAGCATTAACATAATCTAAACATACAATTTCGGTTAGACCGAAATGCAGTTCGGTGACTCCGAGATGCTAGGGTTTCACAGGGTAGGTAATTTTGGTCACACCGATTTGTACGCTTCGGTCAGAACGAGTTGTACTTGTGCAATGGCCTAAGCAAAATCAGTGAGACCGAGATCCTTAGATCGGTCGATCCGAGATGAGTTCAGTGGAAACCTAACCCTAAGTTTTTGCATCAAATCTATTCTAATGGATTTTTCGGTGGATAAAATTATCTCATTCGTGGAAAGAAATTAGGCAATGAACTTTGTGCAAGAATCGGAGTTAAGGAAAGCACAAAGGGGTCACATATGTACCCTAACTTGGCGACGGATTTGCTACGGCAGCAACGGCAGTGAGAATCCCATTGATGGTGATAGAAACCAGCGGCAGGATGCACTAGCGAAGATGGCGACGATCCAGAGACCAAGGGTGCAGCAGAACTAGGAGGCGCGGTCGAGTGGTTTGGAGGAATTTCCAAATTTTCAACCCGTGGTATATATACCCAGTCACTGTCGGTGTGATCAACTAGAACGACTCGGTGGCACCGAGATGCAAAACTGCTAGCAGTTACTGCAACTCGATGTGACCTAATTGTTCAAATCGGTTGCACCAAGGTGAAAACCTAGATCAACTTAATGAATTTGGTGAGACCGAGTAGGATGAGTTGGTCTGACCGAGATGCATTAAGAGGTTTTGGAAGTTTAATCCCTTGATGGATCGGTGGCTCCGAGTGTTCCTCACCTGGAGGGTCTGAATTTGACCTGTTCAAACTTTGTGATGTAGCATGAATAGAATTTGAGACGAGAAAAGCATAGATAGCTAGAGGGAGTACTTAGGCATTCTTATCCATCCATTTGGCAAAAAGGAAAAGCCAGACAATCAAAGCAACAAATGGATTTCCTCGAATGGAGAAAATTATGCAACCAACATGCTCACATAATAAGATAGCAAATGAAATATGTGGCAAAGCATGCACAAACGCTCTAGCATCTATCAAGCAATTGGTGATGATTGGGTCATCTATATATGAGTATATTGGCTTAGGAGTCAAATGAGAACATTTGATCATAGGTCATATTCATCGTTTAAGCACAAGCGGGGTTACCACTTTTTACATAACGCATTGTCGTCTTCACACCATTTGAGTTTATTTAGCTCAATTCTTAGAGCAAATATCCCCCTAGATGTGATATCCCCCCTTAGAGGGATGAACTAACCTTGGGTTTTGTCGATGATGACTTCACATAGGTGTTGAACATGTGGAATCTGAATGTTGATGTAGATCATTTGGAGCAATCCTTTGGAGTGAGTTGCACTTTCAATACCTACATGTGTTAGTCCCACAAGGAACAAACAAGGATATCCATAGACAAAGAGTGAAGTACACATATGATGATGTCCATGAAGGCATTAGGTTACCTTGTCCCTTGACTTACCAATAAGAGAGTTTGTGACTCATTAAACTAGTGCAAGATATGGAAGTTGATTGCACTTGTCCTTCCCAAAATGAATATGAGTGAAGTATGTTGGCGGAGTCACCCTCAAGAACTCTCTAGTTCTTCTTATTTGGGACCCACATCAACTTGATGGGAATCCTTCAAGTTGTAGTCGTACTTGATGAAGTAGAACTTGATGTAGTCTTGGGAACCCACTTGGCCAAGGCCTTAGGAGCTTCTTCAAATGCATCAATCTCCTCTTGAAGCTTGTCCTTGCCTTTTAGCTTGTGGTCTTGTGCTGGAAGATCATTTTGAGCTTGTGTTCCATTGAAACAAGTGGGGTCATACTTCTCTTGTTGAGGAACAAACTTCTTCTTGGGGTATTGATCTTCTTCCCACTCAACTCCATTGGCATTGAACTTGCGTTCAAAACAAACACCTTGATTCTTTCGGTGCCTTCCTTGCTTGCGTACAATTTCCTCAAATTGCTTACTTTCGGCAAGGATCTTGTAAACACTTTTCTCTATAATTCCCTTAATAGGCTATCTTCTTGCTCAAGTGTAACTTGGCTAAGAGAATCATTAGTGGAATCAAGAGAACTACTAGAAGCAACAATATTGGATTCAGCATGATTATTGTTACTACTAGAAGAAGAATCTTTCTTGCTCTTGTTGCTAGATTTTACTTGTGGCATGTAAGTAGACAAGAGTAAACGCTTGGCAATGTAAGAAGAACTTTTCTTTCGAAGATCATCATTGATTGTTTTTAAGAACCCATGCTCTTGCTCTAAATTGTGCTTCTCAAAGCGTAGCTTCTCATGAGTCTTTAAAAGCTCTTGATGATCCTCTAAGGTAGTCTCATGAGCTAACTTAAGAATGTTTAGTTATTTAGTTAGATGCTCAATCTCCTTTTTATCATTGTCATTCGTTTCATCTTGATTAGCATGATTAATAGCAATTTCATCATAGTTTTCATCACTAGTGTTGTCAACAAGTAAATCATCATCACCTAGCAAATCATCTTCATCACTATTGAAATCAACATATTAGGGGTGTGATACCTTGGGGCCTTTACCCATGAAGCATCTCCCAATCCCTTCATTTGGTGAGTCAAATATGTCATAGGAGTTGGATGACACAAGTGCAAGACCGGCAACACCTTCATCTTGAGTATATTCGGAGTCGGAGTGATAGCTTCTCTTGTAGTAGTGGTCAGAGTCAAAACCGGATACCCATTCACCAACGTGATCTTGATGTCTTCATCTTGTGTACCTCTTTGATGACTTGTCCTTCCTTTCTGAATCCTTGCTTCTGTGAGAGGGTCTTCATTCATAACGATCATCTCTCTACTCCTTCTCTCTCTTGGTGGTGATTCATCTCTTTTACTTCTCCTTTTAGGTGAGTCTTCTCTTCTCTTGTAGGGAGCCATACACTCATTGGAGTAGTGTCCGGGTCTTCCACAATTGTAGCAATTGTGATCACGAGTAGAAGATCTTTTGTCATCGTAGGACCTTGACTTCAAACTTCTCTCTTTGCTTCTACTCGTGTAGAACTTGGTGAAGTTCTTCACCATTAAGCTCAATTCTTCATTGAAGACTTGTTTTTCACTTGATGTTGTAGGAGCATCACACGAAGCTTTATAAGCACCACTAGACTAGTTGTGAAGCTCTTCCTTATCCTTGAGTTACATCTCATGAGCAACAATTCTACCAATGACTTTTGTTGCTTGAGATCTTTGTAGTTTGGCATCAATTGGATCAAGGTGCACACGGTATCATATTTTCAAACCAAGGCTCTTAAGATCTTCTTGATGATGAATTTGTCGGTCATCTCTTCGCTTCCCGGCAATATCATTTGTGATGAGAGAAAGCCTAGAGTACATCTCAGCGACTCCTTCACCATCCTTCATTTTGAACTTGTCAAGTTGAATTTGAAGCACATCCAATTTGGATTCCTTGATGGGCTCAGTACCTTCGTGCATATCAACCAAAGTACCCAAAATTTCCTTTGCATTCTCAAGGCGGCTGATTTTGTTGAATTCTTCGGGGCACAGTCCGTTGAAGAGGATATCACAAGCTTGAGCATTGTATTGCAACATCTTCAATTCTTCTGCGGTTGCTTCACGATCCGGTTCTCTTCCATCCTTGATGTATTGACCTTGCAAACCAATACACACAATAGCCCAAATGGTGGGGTTATGACCAAGAATGTGCATTTTCATCTTATGCTTCCAACTAGCAAAATTAGTACCATCAAAGTAAGGACCTCTACGGTGGTAATTTCCCTCGCTAGACGCCATACTAGCAAAAGCTATGGAAATCAAGGCAAATGGAGAACAAAGCGAGGATACCACTTATAGGATCGAAAGCAGGTCCAGAGGGGGTGATTAGACTACTTGACCAAATAAAAATCTAGACTTTTCCCAATTTTAAGTCTTGGCAGATTTTAGCAACTTAGCACAAGTCAAGCAATCAACCTATACATCCAATTCTAAGAGTGTAGAAGAGGAAAGTAAAACATTGCATATGAAGGTAAAGGGAAGGGTTTGGAGAAGGCAAACACAATGTACACACAAAGATTTTTTGCGTGGTTCCAATAGGTGGTGCTATCGTACATCCATGTTGATGGAGACTTCAACCCACGAAGGGTAACGGTTGCGTGAGTCCACGGAGGTCTCCACCCACGAAGGGTCCACGAAGAAGCAACCTTTTCTATCCCACCATGGTCGTCGCCCACGAAGGACTTGCCTCACTTGGGTAGATCTTCATGAAGTAGGCGATCTCCTTGCCCTTACAAACTCCTTGGTTCAACTCCACAATCTTGTCGGAAGCTCCTAAGTGACACCTAACCAATCTAGGAGACACCACTCTCCAAAAGGTAATATATGGTGTGTTGATGATGAACTCATTGCTCTTGTGCTTCAAATGATAGTCTCCCCAACACTCAACTCTCTCACACATATTTGGCTATGGTGGAAAGATGATGTGAGTGGAAAGCAACTTGGGGAAGGCTAGAGATCAAGATTCTTGTGGTTGGAGTGGAATGTCTTGGTATCAACACATGATTAGGTGGTTCTCTCTCAGAAAATGAGTAGTGGAAGTGTAGGCACATTCTGATGGCTCTCACTCGAATATAGAAGGGGGTGGAGGGGTATATATAGCCTCCACACAAAATCCAACCGTTACACACATTTGACCCAACTCGGTCAGACCGAATAGATGAACTCGGTGAGACCAATTTAATTCAAAATGTGAACGTTGGGAATCTCGGTGGGACCTACATGATCAACTCAGTGGGACCGATGTGCTAGGGCTAGGGCAAAACCTCATCTCGGTGAGACCGATTGCATGAACTCGGTGAGACCGATTTCAGCAATGAGCAAACAGAGAGTTGGTCAAGAACACTCGGTGGGACCGATCACTCATTTCACTGAGACCAAAACTTTACGAAGGGAAATAGAGAGTTTTCAATGCGAACTCGGTGGGACCGATCACTCATTTCGATGAGACCGAAACGTTACGATGGGAAACAAAGAGTTTGCAATGCCATCTCGGTGAGACTGAGATCCGTATTGGTGAGACCGAATTGTCAAGGGTTTCTAGCCGTGGCTATGTCAACTGAACTCGGTAGCGCCGGATAGATCAAACTGGTGGGGCTGAGTTTGACTTTGGGTTTTGGACATATGTGGAAATGAGAAAGTGGTTGAGGGTTTTTGAGTAATATCACTAAGCACTTTGAGCGAGTAGACCATTAAGCAACACCTCATCCCCTTTTAATAGTATTGGCTTTCCTATGGACTCAATGTGATCTTGGATCACTAAAATGAAAATGAAGAGTCTTGAGCTTTTGCCAATCTTTATCCTTAGCATTTTGAGGGGTCCACATCTCTAGTCCATGCCATGCCAATCATTGAACTTTCTGAATATTTAACTTGAATGGATTTTAGTTCAATGAGCTATATGTTGTTATGAATTACCAAAACCACGCGAGGATTAGTTGCACTTTCACGGAGGCGCAGCTGCAGGTGATCGTGGTGGAGAGCATAGCCAGCTGCGCCTCCTACGCGCCATCGACAAACCATCAGCTAGCCCAATGGGACGATGGCAACAAAGGCGCCACCATTTTCCTGATGGACCTCACGTCCACCGGCGATGGAGAAGGCGCGGACTCTTCCGAGGATGAGTAGGCCACTGGAGGCGGTGGGGCCTGGTGCCCCATGTGGGCCGATTCGTCACCCGTGTTCTACTCTTCCTCGCCGAAGACCGCACCTTCACTTCATCGGCCTTATCACTGGTGCTCATGGCGATGGCGGAAGGAGGGCGACACAGGCTTGGATGCCAGGCGCTGCCACCATAGTATAGGTTTAGGGGTGGGTCTTTTTTGTTCTAAATGTTTGAAATGTAGTTAAATCTACCATGTTTGTACGAAATCCGTCATGTTTGTACTAAATTCGGCCATGTTTGCATGAATTTCATCCGGTATGTTGAAATATAGTTTAAAATGTATGCAGCTAGTGTTTGATGTTGACCTTCCGCATCCATGTCCGCGGACTGGTCCTCCCTGCCCATGTACGGATGCGGGAGGTTTTTTGCAGGTTGCCATTGGAGATGTCCTAAATACCCATGCATTGCAACAATGACAACTTTATTTTGGTGGTTAAGCGTTAATTCTTTTGGTTTGGGTTGAGATTGAGATATCTTATGAGGGAATCCATATACAAAGGTAAGAAAGTACATGATGTGACTGAGATTGTGTACATACAACTATATGAGTTGATTTGGTTGTTTTGCTTCCAAGGAATTTTTGCTATTGGTGGTTTTATTTCATTTATGTTCATTGCTTGCAAGGGATTTCTTTTCTCATAAATGAGAAGGTGGGGGTTGGTTTGGGAAAAACAGTGAGATTTATCGCATGGTTTGGAGAATAATCGGTGGGAGGAGTCATGCATCAATGAGAGGTATGGATGCGACAAACCAACAATCTCCCTTTAGTAGTAGAGATAAAGTATCAGACACATGCTCTCAATTAGGAAAAAAATTAAAAAGGGAAAAAATTAGACCACAACCCGTAACAACCAACCTAGTAAGGTTTAGGGCTCCATGGTTATCATGCCAACCCCTGGATCGATTTGCTTGCATAACGGTACCGATGTGATACCATACGTAAATGCATCATTAACTATTACATCTTGGGATTTAGAATAACATAGTTTAATACAACCCACTAGCCAGAGCTAGTACAATTAGAGTAGTATTACAAAGGATAGCAAATAAGTCCAATGAGTCTTGTCTACACCACATGCGAATGAAGTCGAGTGGAGACTTGCGACCCTACGTATGTTCATTCATCGTCGGAATCACCTGCAACATAATACGTTGGAGCCATGATATAACAAACTTACCTCACCCACATGCATTTGGGACAATTGGAGGTTTGAATTTTGTTCTACAGAAAGCACCAATAATTTTGTCCTAACTTAGTAATACGTGGATCTAATTTATTATACAAGGACTTACTCATAAAAACCTAGTAGTTGTCCTGCACAAAGTGGTAAAACTCAACTACTAGTCATATTCCCTTGTTCAAACTCATCAAATTTTAGTTGAGAAAAAATGGGTGACGAGACCTTCAAAACCATTTGAGGTCAAGTTTCTCAAAGTTGTCCACACGGCTAATCCCGCATGACCCAGTCAACCCCAGTTCCCACTAGACTCAATTGTGGAATAGCCAGAGAAGACCAAGATGGAACTGTCAAGAGGTAATAACCTAGTAGTTGCGGTTTATTCTACATTTGCTTACTTTGTGCAAGCTTATATTGTTGTGCTTATATTCTAGTTTATGGCTATTGTGTTGAGCTTTGCATATATGTTGTCCATCTAGTTGCATATCTAGATAACCTATATTCTTGTTGTAAGCCTAAAATAAGAGAAGACGTTAAAAATGGTTACTCACGTATTCACCCCCCTCCCACCCCCAACTCGACCGTACTGATTCTTTCACCTGTCATCAGTATTTTACCTTGTTTCTCTATCCTTCTTTGCAATACCCAAAGGTATATGGAAACCGGTGGAATTCCACCCATCCAGGTTCTTCTAGTAGGGCGATGAGGACAAATGCAGCTAAGTGGGATATTAGGCGAGGTGAAAGGATGAGTGTGGACATGGCATTGAAGATCTTGATACTTAGTAAATGGCCATACCGAGGATAAAGGTATCTGACAATAGTACACTACAAAAAAAAGACACATCCGTGACATTTTGGGCCGAACGAAAAAAAAATTTGTCATACATATGACACTTCTATGACGATAATTGTGACAGAACCCGGTATCATCATAGATGTGGTGGGCCCCTACTTTTATGAAAAAAATCATGACAGAAAATGGGATTTTTGTCCTGGGCGGGTCGGAGACGCAGCTGCATGACATTCTTTGGGCCGTCCATGACGGAAAAAACCATGGTAGAAGCGAGGGGGAGGAAAATTTCAGGGAGTTGCCGGTTACGGTGGGAGGTCGGGGGCCGAGCGATGCGCGTTTCTCTCGTACATGTATGCGCGTGTGTGCGAGGCGTTGGCTCTAACTGAACCCGAGCGAGGCGTTGGGCTCTAACTGAACCCGAGCGATTGCACTGCAGGCTACGCGTTACTGAACCCGAGCAATCGATCGATGGCTGTTAACTGAACCAGATGGAGCGATTCCTTCGCTACTGCTACTAACTGAAGCCGATCGATTGGATGAATAGTGAGCATTGTGGGGGGTGTTTGGATGAACAGTGAGCGGTGGCGTTGCCTCTGGATGAACAGGACCCCGTGGTGTGGAGGGCTGGATGAACAGTAGACGGTGGAGGGGTGGCCGTGGAGGGGTGGATGAACAGGACCCCGTGGTGTGGAGGGTTGGATGAACAGTAGACGGTGGAGGGGTGGCCGTGGAGGGGTGGTTGAACAGGACCCCGTGGTGTGGAGGGCTGGATGAACAATAGACGGTGGAGGGGTGGTTGAACAGTAGCCGGTGGAGTAGCGCGCGGTGGAGGCTGGATGAACAGGAGCCCGTGGAGGCTGGAGGAGGTCGACGGTGGAGATGAACAGTATCCCGTGGAGTTCCGTTTTGCGGTACGCCACACCCCTACCGATCAACAGGACCCCTGTTTCGACCGTAGGAGGTCCGTTTCCTCCGTTTTGCGGTACGCCACACCCCTCCCGATCAACAGGACCCCAGTTTCGACCGTAGGAGGTCCGTTTCGTCCGTTTTGCGGTACGCCACACCCCTCCCGATCAAGAGGACCCCCGTTTCGACCTTAAGAGGTCCGTTTCCTCCATTTTGCGGTATGCCACACCCCTCTCCATCAACAGGACCCCCGTTTCGACCGAGGAGGTTCGTTTCCTCCGTTTTGCGGTACGCCACACCCCTCCCGATAAACAGGACCCCGTTCCGAACGTAGGAGGTCCGTTTCCACCGTTCTGCGGTACGCCAGGCCTGGTTTCCATCGCCTGTTCCGTCCAAGCCCTCCCGATGAACATGAACACGCATTCCGTTCCGACCCAGCCGGTTGGCTCCCACGCGTTTCGTTGCCTCCCGATGAACACGAAGCATTCCGTTGCCTCCCCATGAACACGACGCATTTCGTTGCCTCCCCATGAACACGACGACGATGTTGTTTCTCCGTTCTAACCCAGCCATGTACACGAGCCCTCGCCGTAAGTATGCGCGAGTAGGTGTTCGAGACCCCGCCCGTATGTACACATACATGGCCATATTTTCTTTCTTGTACCCTGGCCGATGTACGTACATGTACATGCTACGTGCGCGCCTCTACTATGACACGTGCGCGCCTCTACATCCACCAGTATATATGTACGTACATGTTCGCGACCAGAATGACAACGCTACGTACGCTTCGACCAGGTGGGTCCCGACTGTCAGGCACTTCCTTGCCTGCGAAGATGTAGCTGGTGGGTCCCAGCAGTCAGGGGGGCGAATCGTTTTTTTTCCTGGACGCACTTCCTTGTGTGCGAAGATGTAGCTGGTGGGTCCCAGCAGTCAGGGGGGCGAATCGTTTTTTTTTTGCCCGGACGCACTTCCTTGCGTGCGAAGGTGTAGATGGTGGGTCCCAGCAGTCAGGGGGGAAACATTTTTTTCATGAAATATGGTGGCCCGTCCGGTGGGTCCCCGCTGTCAGGTGGAGGAATAATTATTTTGCGTGTAATAAGGAGGCACTTCCTTGCTGCGGCCGTGGACCCAGCTGTCAGCCTCTCCACGCACAGTACTCTTCCAATGGAAGTTGGTCGTTGGCCACATTAACCACACCGCGCCGAGAGCACCACGGCGGTGGACGATGGTGAGGCCTAGGAAGGGGACGACACGGAGGCAGGGAACACTCGGCAGTTGTTTCCCACGTGGAGGGGAGTACGACTGTACGAGGGTTTACTGGTTCGTCAGCCGACGCCGGAGAATAACAGCAGGTGTGGGTGAGTAGAGGGATGGCTAGGCCAGCAATGGGAATACAGTGGGGCGGTGAGGCCTGCGCAACAGCACAGCCGTCCGCGGGGAGGAGGGAGCAGGCAGTCCCGCCGGCGGTTGTTTGAGCGGCTGGAGCAGGAAGAGCAGAGATTGAAGAAGCACGACGGCCGTTGGATGGACATCCAACCATCACTGCTTGTGCGTCAACCATTTTTTTTAGGAAAGCCTCAAATCTGTGGAAAACAGCATAAAACCCATCTGCCATTATTTCTAATAATTTACAGCCCATTTGCTAATTCTTAAGGTTTTTTTGGAGCCCATATTCTTTTTGTTAGCAGTACAGCCCACATTGTGGCCACGGTGAAAAAGTTATACAAAATTTTGTATATTTCGGTGCGGTCCGAACTGTTTTTAATCCCGAAATTTCAACTCACATTCAAACTGATTGTAAAAATAAATGTATAGCAATATAAAATCCAACAAATTCTCCAGACATAAAAATTAATGTAATTTAAAATCTTTTAATGAAAAAAATATATTTGAAACTAATTGCCGGTTTGATGTGTTTTAAAAATGTACAACCCATTTCTCATTACTGATGGGCCATTTTCTCGGTCAGCCGAATGAAAGCTCTCCTCGTCTTGAAAGATTTACAGGCCAACAGGCCTGACAAAGCGACTTACTTGGCAAATCACAAAAAAACTAGCCTGTGGCCGTGGACCCAGCTGTCAGCCTCTCCAAGTACAGTACTCTTCCTATGGAAGTCGTTCCTTGATCATGTTGACCACACCGCGCGGAGAGCACCACGGCGGTGGACGACGACGAGGCCTAGGAAGGGGACGACGCGGAGCCGGGGAAGACACGACAGTGGAAGCCCGTGCGGAGAGGAGTACGAGGGTTCACTGGTTCGGCTGTGGTGTGAGGCTGCCGTCGCCGTAGGGCCTGGCTAGCGGTGGGAATAGTAGGGGGCAGTGAGGCCTCCGTGGCAGCACAGACGGCCACGGGAGGCAGGAGCATGCGGCACGACCGGCGCTGCTTTGGGCGGCTGGAGCAAGATGACCAGAGATTGAAGAAGCACTACGACCGTTGGATGGACATCATACGGTCACTGGAGCTAGAATCGTTCATATTGACTAAGTTGAGAAAGCCCTTCGTCCCCGTAAACTTAGTAGGCCCACAAGACAGCCTCCCACCAAGGTGGGTCCCAGCTAGCCGGGGGAGTATTCATTTTTTGTGCGTAATAAGGAGTCACTTCCGGTGGGTCCGAGCAGACAGCGGGGGGAACGTTTTTTTGCAAAATACGGTGGCCCGTCCGGTGGGTCCCAGCAGTCAGGGGGAAACGATTTTTTTCACAAAATACTGGTGGCCCATCTGGTGAGTCCCCGCTGTCAGGTGGAGGAATAATTATTTTCCGCGTAATAAGGAGGCACTTCCTTGCGGCTGCCGTGGACCCAGCTGTCAGCCTCTCCACGTACAGTACTCTTCCGATGGAAGTCGGTGACCACATTGACCACGCCGCACCAATAGCACCACGGCGGTGGACGACGGTGAGGCCTAGGAAGGGGACGACACGGAGCCAAGCCACGGGAGGCAGGAGCAGGCGGTACTACAGTCGGCCATGGGAGGCAGGAACAGATGGCACGACCGGCGCTGCTTTGGGCGGCTGGAGCAAGAAGACCAGAGGTTGAAGAAGCACTATGGCCGTTGGATGGACATCATACGGTCACTGGAGTATTGACTAAGTTGACAAAGCCCTCCGTCCCCGTCAACTTAGTAGGCCCACAAGTCAGCCCAACAATATGGTGGGTCCAACTAGTAGGGGGTATTCATTTTTTTGGGCGTAATAAGGAGGCACTTCCTTGCGTGCGAAGATATAGCTGGTGGGTCCGACCTGTCAGCGGGGGGAACATTTTTTTTTGCGAAATACAGAGGCCCTTCCTGTGGGTCCTAGCTGTTAGGTGGAGGAATCATTATTTTGCGCGTAATAAGGAGGCATTTCCTTGCGTGCGGCCGTGGACCCAGCTGTTAGCCTCTCCACGTACAGTCCACTTCCGATGGATGTCGTTCATTGACCACGTTGACCAGGCCGCGCCGAGAGCACCAGGGCGGTGGACGACGGCGAGGCCTAGGAAGGGAATGACACGGAGCTAGGGAATACTTGGCAGTTGTTTCCCCACGCGGAGGAGTACGAGGGTTTACTAGTTCGTCTGCCATCGCCGGAGAATAACAGCATGTGTGTGTGAGTAGAGGGATGGCTAGGCCAGCGATGGGAGTATGGTGGGGCCGTGGGGCCTGCGCGGCAGCATAGCCGACCGCGAGAGGAGGGAGCAGGCAGTCCCGCCGGCGCTTGTTTGAGCAGCTGGAGCATGAAGAGCAGAGATTGAAGAAGCACGACAGCCGTTGGATGGACATCCAACAGTCACTTCTCTCGTGTGTTGACTAAGTTGAAAGGGCGTTGCGTGTGCGTCAACCTTTTTTTATGAAAGCATACGCGTCAACCTGTAGTAGGCGCACAAGTCAGCCTCAAATCTGTGGAAAACAGCATACAGCCCATCTGCCATTATTTCTAATAATGTACAACCCATTTGCTAATTCTTAAGATTTTTTTGGAGCCCATCTTCTTTTTGTTAGCATTACACCCCATATTGTGTCCATGGTTAAAAAGTATATGAAATTTGCATATTTCGGTGCGGTCAACTATTTTTAATCCAGAAATATCGATTCACATTCAAACTATTTTGAAAAATAATTTATATAAATATAAAATCAAAATAATTGTCCACGCATAAAAATCAATGTAATTTAAGGTCTTGTAATGAAAAAAAATGAAACTAATTCCCGGTTTGATGTGTTTTAAAAATGTACAGGCCATTTCTAGGCAAACCGAATGAAACTCTCATCGTCTTGAAAGATTTGCAGCCCAGCAGAGCCGATAAAGCAAGTAGGCCTTGTTTGGGTATTTCTTTAAAAAAATAGAACTGGGCTAGCCATTTTCAGCAAGAAAAAAACACAACTAGGCTCATGATGTGGTAAACATAAATAAAACCCTGGCTAGACGGGCCACATCCCCCGTACAGGCCCATTGTTACCCTGGTCCGTCGCTAAAACTAGTATAAATAACAACTGCTTGTTCCTCAAAAAAAACTGCGCGACTTGCTGGATCCCTGGTGTCGGCCGCTCGTAGTGTAATTCTCTCGTTTATTGACTACGTTGGCAATGGCGTGAGCCCCAGATGTACAACCATTAGGACTAGGAGGAACCATATTTTTTAGGCTTGTACTATAGAGGCACTTGCTTGCGTACTGCCATGACGCTGGTGGGTCCCTACTGTCATCCTCTCCACGTACAGTCATCTCCTTGTTCCTCTCGGTTGTTGATGACGTTGACAACGCAAGAGTGCGGCGCACCGTGCATGGCGAGCGAACCAAGGCCGCAGGCGGAGGACGACGGCGAGGCCTCGGACGGAACGAACAGGAGCTGTTGAAGATGCACCGGTCCAGTCGCGGACGGAGGGGAGTACGAGGGTTGACTGGTTCGGGCACGGGTGCGTGTTGGGGCTGACGTCACCGGAGAATAACAGGACATGTGGGGGAATAGAGGGAGGGACTAGCCAACGTTGGAGGGTACATACGGTAGGGAGGCGGAGGCGCAGCCAGCCGTGGGAGGCGGGAGCAGGCGGAGCCAACGGGGTGGTTTGGTTTGGGCGGCTGGAGGAAGAAGAAGACAAGAGATAGAAGATACACGACAGATGTTGGATGTCAATCCAACGGCTAGTAGGCAGAATCATTTGTTGACTGGCTAGTAAGTCGACACCACCTTGGATAGGCTATTTCCTCGCGGGTCCCAAATGTCGGAATCCAAATATGTCACGGTCATGCAGCCTTTCCTATGAAAATTTACAGCCCATTTGATGTGCTAGTTCGAAATAAGTTTGTGGGTGCTGATGGGGGCTAATCACTTGGCTTCTGTAATGCACAGTGAGCTCAAGCAGCCGGCGTGAGTGATGTTATTTCCCTTGGTTGTGATTTGTTACAATATTTCACTCTAAATTGAACAAATGGCAAGCCATTTTCCTTGTTTCAAAGAAAATATGACAGTCACAGCCGAGTTGAAAAGGGCAGGAACATCTAACTCCAGCTTATAAACTATACAAAAGCACGAGGGTTGATTGTTCATCAGGTTTACAAAAAAACCAGATTGAAAAGGGCAACAACATCTAACTCCAGCACTGTTTTCGGCAGTCACAGTCAAATGGATCGGTCAGGTCCATAGAATGAACATCCTGGGTCGTAAAATTTACTGGATTATGACCACAATATGTTGTAAATAGAAGCCCGGCACGTTCAGAAGCTCTTTTGCCCACCTGAAACTCCTTTTTTGCTCTTCGACATACCCATCCGTCAAAACCATGCTGCTGATAAACTTAAGCCTGATGGACAATAGTAACCTCGCATTCAGCAGGAAGAATGTGACAAATCTTGTGTTTGCACGGTTGGCTACATATCGTTCTAGCGTTATTGTCTTCAATCGAATCTCATGAGAAGTGAGAAAATCCCGATGCTTACGAATCCACCGATTGGTTATAACTTTCTTACCCCGTCCTGTTGCCTAAATAGACATGAAGATTGAAAACAGTTAAGGTCTAAAAGAAGAGTGTCGAAAGAGCAACAGCTGAACGGTTAATTCTAGTACACTATATGCGGGCTTCCAATGTGCGTGAAATTATCACCTTTATATACAACTTCTCCAGACATGGAAAGCATTGCAGCAAGCCAATAATCTTGTTCAGATCAAAACTATTCATTTGGATATATAAGATCTTGACAGAATCCAGCACCATTGATAGGCCATCCATGGAGAAACTCTTCATTGAGCATAGAACATAATATTAGTACAAAATGTGTACTCCAAGATGATATATAAATTATGCGCAGAAATTTAAAATGCAGCTTATGGTTACAAGTGTAGATGATAATATAAAGTACCTGAAGAACTGTGGAGCCAAACACCATATTGAAATGAGCACAGAGATCATGTATTACACCCAAGGTCTCCAGTTTAGGCGCAGAGAGGACGGTTATTTGCAACGGTGAATAACTAGAATCAAGGATCAAGCTTTGAAGTGAAGGGGCATCTTGGATGATGAGCTGCCTTCCGTCAAAAGAAATTCCAATTCTTACAAGGTTAGGCGACTTTATTTGGAGACAACCGATTCTAACTGTGAAAACAAGCACCAAGCACTCCAGCGCAGGGCAACTGGAGTGGATGATGCTGTGCAATGAGGCCTCCGATATACGAACCCGCACAAGTGAAAGTTTCTTGAGAAATGGGAGTCGAAGGTTTAGTACCAGATTGTCTGGTAGGTAGCACAGCGCAAAGGTGGCGGTGTGGAGAGAGGAGGAAAACCGCGAGATGGACATCGGTGCTGAGGGCACAAGTTCATGGCGTTCGGTATGTGGTATGTGATTTCCAGGGGAATAGTAGAACTCAAGCAGCTGTAGTTCTGTGAATTCAGGGGATTTCAGCCAGGCGTCCACCATGCAGGGCATGGTATGCTTGCTCAGGTAGCATGACGGGATGCAGAGGCTTTGAACGGAGCCCTGGTGGGAGGAGATGATGGCTCTGGGGATTTCAAAATCATTGAAGAGAGATAGCTGACGACAGTCGAGATTAAGGGGCACGGCGCGCCATAGAGGGCGCCACCGAATTGAGAGGACTTGGGTGCGGCAGCAATCCTTGGTGGGGAGAAGCGAGATGATCTCCCCAAGGACGGCGTCCGGGAGATCGCTGATGCGGTCCACCCGAGATTCTACGGGTTCCTGGGATCCGGTGGGGGCGGGGTCGCCGCTTCTCCCCGCGCTGCCGGGTGCGGGATCTACAACAGGCGTCGCCGCTGGCGGGAGCCTCATCTTCTTGGCGCTGGGGTCAGCCGACTCCATTTTCCTCGAGGGCGTCGCGTCGCGCTCACGGATTTGAGCAGAGTAACGAATGACGAGCCTAGTTGTAGTGCGAGCGAAGAAGAAGGGGAGCTGGGGGTTTTCTGTAGGAGTGAGGAAGAAGGGGAGCTGGGGTTTTCTGTAGGAGTGAGGTGAGGAATTTGGGGGTACGAGTGGAGCGAGCTGACGTGAGGTGGGTGGGAGCGAGGAGGAAGAAGAGCACCCAGGTTTTTTGGGGGGGGGCGGTGTGCTGGGTGTGGGTAGCGCCTTTTGAATTGATTTTACTATTTACTAGTGTGGATTGGCTGTTTTGTCTTGGGCCCAGAGAAACAATTACTACTAGTACAGTGGATACACTCTACAGCTACCCAAAAAACAATTACTACTAGTACAGTGGAGACACTCTACCGCTTCGGGCTCCTCCTAGGTCATTGATACGTCTCCCTCTACTGAATGTCGTTCTACTTTTGTTCACCGACATGCGGGCCATGCAGCGCGCGGGCCCAAATGCCATCCACCAAATTAGAAGGCAGTATGCAGGCGGAGAGTCAACCCGGTCGTAGCGCGGCAGTAACGAGCCGTCGTATCACAAAACCCCACCTCCCCGCAGTCTAAGTTTGACGGACGAAGCAACCATCATTTCACTCTTCGCTGAATCCCCTTCTCCCTCACCGTCTTCAAGAAAGGAAACACTCGCATCTGCCACTGTTCTTCTCTCCCGACGAAGGGAAGGTAAGCGGATCCGTGATGTTGGTATATTTTCGTTCAGAGAAAAAAAGAACTTTTGCAAAGCAGTAACCGATCCTCACTCTCTTTTTTGTTTCATTGTCATTGCGATTGTGTTTTCCTTTCAGTGGTCTCCTAGTATTCGTCAGTTTCATGATGGACCAAGGAGAACCAGGCAAAGATCTGCCGATATTGGAGCAGACGCGGGAGGCTGATCCCCACGAGACAGAGAGCTCCAAGAAGATGGAGGCAACCACCGAGCCGACCCCAGATACGCTCACGGCCACTACTGAGATGGTCAACGCCCCGTTTGAGGTTACAGCCCCCGTGGCACTGCAGGAGCAGTTTTCCCCCTTCGAGGATGTGTCCCCCCCCCCCCGCTGAGCTGCCCAAGGTGATTTCCTTCTTTGCCGATCTCGATTGTGGTTTTTCATCTAAGTATGTGGTGATTTTTTTAGAAAAGGAAGTATGTGGTGATTAATAATGCAAAATTTTATTAGCTTCGATGCCATGCTATACATAGTGGTTTAAATAACTTGTGTTTCTTATACTGAAAAGTAATTCAGAATTTGTTTCTGTTTCAATTAGAGCCCTGATGCAGACAAGGATTGTGTGGTTGTGCATGTCACTCGCTATGAGGCGGACGACCTGAATATACGCACTGGGAAAACAGAGTTCTTAGGCTGTTGGATCCTGGAAGCCATTTGCGGTTATACCAATGAAGAGGTGTATTCCAGCCTCACTGTTGTCAGGCGTGTTGTCCAGGGTGTACTGAAGCACAAGAAGTTCAAAGCTACTCCTTCGTTTGTGAGGCATACTGTTCTTGTCAAGCTTACGCAGGAAGATGACGTGGCATGCCTCCACAAACAAGTTTATCAGTGGCAAGGCCACAAGGTTGTCTTCATGAAGGTTCACAGGATTGAGCTGCTGCGGGACGTCCTCGATGATGTTCATGGCAAGGTCCGTCTTGTGTCCAGCCCAAATTAGATCGAGGCATGAAATAGTTGCCTAAGCTAGTGTTTAATAGTAGTTTGGATTGTGTCTAATTATCCGAACCTTGCCTGTTATCGACCCCTCTGGGGCTAGTACTCTGTTTGAATCTGTCTATGGGAACTGCTGCTACTTTTGTGTGCCCGTGAATCATGTGAGAACCATCGTAATTGTTGACGAAACAGATGCGTCCTCACTAGTTTTTTCATGAATATGGCATGGTAAGACATAAGTTGTCATGGTTTATCATACGAGCAGTGTGTGTTTTGATGAAATAGAGCACTCGTTCGAGAACCGTGCGCTGACGTATACATAAGTACAGTACTTGTGAACACTGTTGGTGCTACCCCACTTGTAAGCAGTTGTGCAAAACACGGCACATTGGCTCAGCTCGCTTCAACACTAGGCTATCGACCAGCTAACAATCAACAATCTGTTGTCTGACATATAAGCAACTATGTATCTTGTTACAGTGGTTCATGCAGTTAATTGAGGCCACAATGTAATAAATTCCAAACGTTCAACGCTAGTCCAGCGCTCATGTGGAACACTCACATTAAACTCGTCTTCATAAAAATCTTGAAAAGCACAAGTTAAGCAGTTTTATACATCTCAATGATTCATAGAACATAACAAACATATACTAGTTCACAGCAAAAGACAAAGTTGTGAGAAGGTTTACAAATCAGGAAAAAACAAGCAAGGCTTCTCTAAGCAAAGGGCCTCCCGGCAGGCTTAAATTTCCTGGAGTTCACTCTGGTTTTTTCTTGTTGCCACCATCCAGGGTTAGGTTCTCTCATTCCAGAATAACCAATTATAATTGTGGTCTCAGCTGGAATGCTGAACTGAACCATGCAGTGTACTGACCAGTTGAAATGCTTGTGCATTCCACTAAATTTAAGCACCGTTATTTGCAGAAATAAGCAGACCACAATGCCTCTTGTCCGCGCACCTGTCCAAAAAACCGCCGTGCAGCCGTGCCAGCTAGTCCTCGGTCCGTGGAAGAACTGGCAGAAAGTGCATTCCGGGCTAGGATGCAGTTGTTTTTGCTCATCCCTGCACTGCAATCAGGAAGTAAAACGTACGAATCAGCTTCTTTTAGATTGCGTTGGTCATTCTACCTTAGTTACTACCAATGTAGGAATACCTTGAAGACTGGAGGTTAGACGACGGCAACGAGGGATAGCCATCTCATTTTGCGCAGTTGTACTAAAACTGAGGTGTGTGCTTTTGATTGCGCGGATAGAAACGATACGGAGACAGACATCCCGAAACGATATGGAGACAGACATCCCTGTTTGCGCAAATACGAAATACGGTTATTTAAACAGTGACAGATATTACTACTTTCCCCCGTTTCCTCTTAGAACCAAGTCCTAGATTCATGCTACAGCTTTCCCACTTTCTTCCCTGTTTGAACCAACGCTTTGAGTTGACTGTATGAACTAGCTTTACTTCTAATAATAGTAGAAGTCTAGGTGGCTTTGGAACAGCGGACGGAAGTAGAAAAGGATCCACACGAAGGGGGAAGAGCTGGGGCAGTAGAGCAAGGCAGGTTTCGAAGGAATATATACCTGAGGGTCGTCGGCATGTGGCAAAGACGGCGTCGGGAGGCCGCATCTTGGCCACAATACCGCAGGGAGGAAGAAGGGGTCGGAGGCCCTCCCGAGCCGGCGCTCTCTCGGAGAGAACGGCACGGCCGCCGATCGGGACGCGCGGGCAGCCGTTGGTCTCCTCCCTCGCCGCCGACGACAGCGTGAACGATGCACCTACACCCCCTGCCCCGGTCGAGGTTGTCCGGCCGGATTTGTGACCAGCCGTGAGCTGAGAGAGAGAGTGTGGCCACCTATGTCTTGCTTAGATCTGGAGAGCATGAGAGAGTGAACGAGAGGAACCCTAGTAAAGCAAGCGCTAAGGCTCCTGCTTTTATATATAGTGGAGTGATTTTGTTGTACCGGCTTCAAAAAAATGCGCTCCTACGTGTACCCGCGAGTGGGTGTGAGAGAACTAGTGCGTGCGTGCACCGCTTCTCTTCGTGAGAGTACAATATATACTATGCCCAAAGAACGTTCGCCGCAAGAGTAATAATATAAGTGTGTGACGTGTGAGCTAAAATAAAATGTGCGCGCCGTCTTTTGTTTTTTATAAGTTCTGAGGGTAGGGTGTGAAGAGCACATATGTGCGTGACGTCTACCTGCAGATAGACGATGGGTGCCACGTGCGAGTCTGCGAGAGGACTCGGGAGAGTTGTGACTCGTGAGGGTGCGTGTGCGTGAGAGAGAGGGGGGCACGTATCAATGCAATGCATGTGTCCGTAAATCATTATCCGACAAACGTTCGCCACAAGCCTTTTCCTGACGAACGCCGTAAGAACCGTTAGATCGGCATCCGACAGTGTCAGTTTTGCCATGTCATTTAACAGAACAGCCACTCCTCCTACACACAAATCTTCCACGTGAGTGTTAGCAACTGCCGTATGCTCCCTCCGTTCCGAAATGCAGTGCATATAGCTTTATTGAAAATTAGAACCTCGCAAACTTTTACCGAGTTTTCGTGTACCAAATTGCACATGTAGAATACCCTGTATATATCATTTCATTCATCTTCGAGAGGTAACTATAAAGATGGGTGAGGAGTCTACAAAGAAAGACCATCGTATCACCCGCAGCAATTTCAACCATCCTTTAGTGTCGAGGAATATCATAGGAACTCTATATGATATGATTTTTATAGGATTTTTTTCCTTTAGAGCCAATTGGTTCATAGGAATAGATTCATATACTCTACATTTCAAAGGAAATAAACATGATATCATTTCTATAGCTTTAGAGCCACTTGGTTCATATGAATGGATTCCTATACTCCCTTAATTTCAAAGGAAAATAAACATTAGCGTATATTCAATAGAAAAGTTCCTATGATATGAACCAAATTACATCTCTTTACTAATCCCTCCTCATAGGAATTGAGATACATGTCATCTCTAGATTCAATAGAAAAGTTCCTATGATGTGAACCAAATGACATCTCTTTTCCAATCCCTACTCATAGGAATTGAGATCCTCCATGTCATCTCTTTCCCTACAACTTCCATGTATACATCTTCTATTCCTAAATAGATAGTACAACCCACTAGTAGCTTTTTTCCAAAACATGCAACTATGGCACAAGAACTATATAGTGTGCCAATAACTTTGAAAGATGGTCGCTGGATGAAGCTAACCCGACAGTGCAGAGATGGGCAAATCCGAGCACTACTGGCCGTTGGATATCATCAACATTCCACCAGATATGCCACATGTACAATTTAGAAGACTCCATGGTTGAACTTAAGCATAATGCACAAACCTCAAAACACAAGCACTTCTCCTTTGTTCTAGAATCTTCTGTATCATAATTGATTATTTTTTCTAAATGAATTGCCATTATTTGTTTTTTACTTTATGATTTACAATGCACAACCCCATGAATCTTAACATTTTTATAAAACTAATTGATTTTGAATGAGATGAACTATAAGAACTAAACGAACATCTACATCATGCATATATGACTCAAAGCTTTACATGCTATAGTGTGTATTTATTCATAATTTGGTTTCGAAATCTCATGCGTTCAATACATGTGTACCTTACTAGTTTTGAGTAGAGTAGCAAATTTCACGCGGCCCCGGGTATATCAAAATGCAGGGCCCATGCATCATTGCCTTTCGGTCGAACCTACGTCCACAATTTTTTGTACGTGCTATATCTCCACTGGTCCCCGAACCCAAAATGCTGCCTCGTTCCCGTAAAACCAAGCGGCCCACACATATTTAAGGCGTCGACTCGAACCCGTTTACTACGACGTGGCCCCGCACGCCGTAGTACTCCTACAAACCCTACCGCCGCACTCATCATCGGTTTTCTTCAAGAGGACGAGGGAGAAGCCGATTTGTAGTGGAGGCGCTTTCAAAAAAAGGATCTGTAGTGGAGACCCCTACCCTAGGGTGCCCTAGGTAGCTGCCGCACGCATCATTGTTTTCTCTTTTCTTTATGCTCTTGCGCGCTAGAGTGAAATGATGGTTGCTTCGTCCGTCCAGCTTAATGCGGGAAAGGTGGGGCTTTGTGATTTGACCCCTCATCGCTCATTTTCTACTACTGCGGCGCTACGACCGGGGTGCCTCCAATTCCAACCGCTGCTCCGAACTGTAATTTGGTGCATCGCACGTGGAACAAGACGGTGGATGAGCCACATGTCTGCCAAAGGGGTCCTGTTAAGTGTGTCGCCATTTCGTGTGCGGACTGACCCTGCTTGAGTTGCTACGCCAACACGACAGGAGCAGCCTACCACTTGGTTTTGCTCCTTGGTGAATCCCGACTATATTGATCTAAAAAGATACGTGCTGAACTACCCTCTCCGTCTCGGTTTTTTACTTGTAGGCGTCTCGGTTTATAGGGCCTGCACGTAGTTCTAGGTCATCCATTTGACTAACTAAATATGAGTTACTATGTCACAAAAAGTATATCATTGCATTCTTATTGGTTGATATGTGAAGAAACAAGAAACGAGGTAGAAGTTAATGCACCGCGCCTTAGTATTTTGGGATTATTTGGTTTTCGTAAGATGACTTACTCACCTAGACGGAGGGAGTAGTTGTATTTAAAAGTCGAGGGCGGGGCTTTTCCTGCGCGGTAGGCGGGGCAGTTCCGCCTAGTCGGTTCGACAGAGACGCGAGAAGACGAGGGAGTAGGCTGCTGCAAACGTAGGGCTGTGTGATTTGACAGCGAGTTACTGCTGGACAGGTGGGGCCCCGTGATTTGACTTGCCATTATCATTTTAACTGCGGCGCTACGACCGGCGTGAGTCTCCCGATTCCTGACCACCTCCACACAGGTGCCTCTCCCAATGCTCCACCATGTAGTAGTAGAGGCTGGCTCTTGCATGAGAGCCCACTTCTCCACTTTTTCCTTGCCTCTCTTTCCTCCACATATGCAAAAATGCCATGTAAAGCGCACTATTGTACTTACTTGCTCCTACAGGTGCTTAAGCTTGCCACATAGGCATAAAGTCTGATGTGGCAAGTTAATCAAGAAGAGAGAGTCTAGTTTGGTGACCCAAGGAAGAAACGGTGCTAAGCGCGTGTACCTAGGTGAAAAGACAATTTTGAGTCTATAGCTAATTAAATGAAGCAAACTTAGCAACACCATTTCATTGGAAGAGGTCACTCCTTGGCAAATGCAATAAATACTAGTACTCCCTGTGTCCCATTATATAAGAACGTTTTTGACACTACACTAGTGTCAAAAACGTTCTTATATTATGGGACGGAGGGAGTACGAAGAAAGAGATAGAGAGGAGTAAAAAAACACTTATAGCCAACCTTGTTGTAGTATGAGTGACTAAGTGATGACTATGTATGACATGCCAACATCAGATAGCCTAACGCACCGTGTTAAATCTCCAAGGGCGCGACCGCGCGAGCGACGCGACGGTCGTGGTAGGCGCGACCATGATACGGGCTGCTGGCAGCCCTTGGATCTGAGATCAAACGGTCGCATGCTAAGTTGCTGAAAATTTTAAGAATAACCCTCCAGGATAGGATATTCACCCATAGGTCTAGAATCACGCCATGCAACCGTTCGATCTCAGATCCAAGGGCTCTCGGAAGCCCGTATCATGGGAGAATGGAAAGCCACTACCCTGCCGTTCGCACGCTGGCAGTTCGCTCCTACTCGTCCCCGCACGTCCTTTAATACTACGGCGGTTCGCTCCTAGTCGTCCCGTCCATTCACATTAGTACATTACGGCAGTTCCACTAATCCTAACCCTCCTCCCAAATCCATGGCGTCCCAAATCTCCCCGATCGGCGGTGAGTACAAGGTTAGAACCATCACCGGCGATGAGTTCGACGTCATCTACACCCGTACTTCCGCGACGGTGAAAGGATGCCTTTCTCGCTTCAGACGCATGTTCGAAAACTCACATGATGAGTGGGTCGCTGGGCTAGATGTTGAGTACACCACAGTCGTGGGACGAGAGAAGGATCTAAAGGACGAAGAGAGGAAGAAGCCCGCCGTGATCCAGGTTTGCGTACATAACGTTTGCTTGGTCTACCACATATGCCATGCCGACGTTGAGTGCCAGGATTTTAAGAACTTCCTCGAGGACAAAACAGTCAAATTCGTTACTGTAGACTTTAAGAACGACAAAGAAGTCCTGCGTCGGATAGGCCTCGTTGTAGGCAACCCCTTCGACCTCCAGAAGAATCGGCTGGTGCCCTCTCGTCAGCCTTCAATGCTGACCCTGGCAGGAGCCATGGTTCATCCTTCGTACGGTAAACTGGAGAAACCTCCATACACGTTTCATCGTCATGCATGGCAGCGGAATGTACTAGATATAGACCACATCCAGTACGCTGCAATGGATGGCTACCTTTGTTTCAATATCTACAAGGGTTCGATGAAGAGCAACAGCCAAGTTGGCGGTTCAAGCAAAGAAGTATCGGCCAAGAGGAAGAGGGACAAGGACGAAGTCGAGGACGTGGACGAGGACTCCGAGTAAGGTGGCAGTGTCGTTGCATTATGGTGGTTCTAAACTTCTAATGCAGTGTCTACCGGATTAGTTGCATAGTTTAATTTCAGGTGTGCTTAGTTTAATTTGAGGGGTGTGTTGTGCTGAGCCCCCAGCAGAACTATGTTATGTTTCTTCTCGTTACTTTAACTCTTCAGTATGTACATACTAGTACTAGTATTTCTTTAATAGAATTTAGCACCCCAATTAAGCACGTACTAGCTTTTTTAATAGTACTATATGCATAATTTGGCGACGAGCGCTCTCTATATGTACCACCTTTTTTTAAAATTTCAATTTTTGCTCCATGGCGCAATCCATCGATAGTGGAGTACTACCTCCGTCCTGGTTTATTGGTCCTCATTGTAATCTGTGCCAAATTTTGACCATAAATTTAACTAACAAAATGCTCATGCATGTCACAAAAAATTATATATTTGAAAACTATGTTCGAATATGAACCCAGCGTTATAATTTTTGTTAACATGCACTAACATTTTGTCAGTTAAATCTTTGGTCAAAATTTAGCACAAACTACATAGGGGACTAATAAACCAGGCCGGAGGTAGTACTACTGTACAAAAGTATACATTTTTTAAAAGGCTAGCGTACTGTTCATCACATATATATATAGCCAGTTAAATTCTCAACCTAGAACGACGTGCATGCCATGTAGTAAACCGATCCGGAGGAAGTATAGTAAAAATGAGGTGATTTTACCGAGCGATCGGCGGGGGAGCATGGCCTGTCATGCGGTCCCACGTGTCATGATGTACCAAGGCGATGCGCGTGTCCCTCTTGAGGCAGAAGCAATACTAGTACGTGGTTTGAGATGATGTCGAACCGAAGTGTGAAATAATGGTTGCTTCGTTCGTCTGGGAAGGTGCGGCATTGTGATTTGACGTCTCATTGCTCATTACTACTACTGGGCCGGTACGAGTGGGGTGCGTCCCCCCTGCTGTTCTGCACTGTTATTTGGTGCTTGACACGTCGACCCGGTTGCTATATGTCCCACATGTCGGCGACAGGAAGTACAGAATTCATGAAAGGGAGCGTCGACGGAGGAGTATACTACAGAATTCATGAAAGGGAGCGACTTAGTTTTGGAAAAATCTGTTTTTACGGAGTACGTACCCACTAGGGTTTATAGGGCTCATCTAAAAAACATTCGTTTTTCCGTTTGATAAGTCTCAATTCTACTATACTAGTAGTAGTACCATTACATCTTGGATTTCGAGGTGCGTTAGATCACCCGACGCAAGCAGTGTCAAGAGGAAACTAACCAATGCATGTACAAGTTCATGGAAATTTAGTGGTCATTCATGCATTCGTTCTAATTAATGCCTCGGTAAACATAACTTCTTGAGAAAAACGAGCGTACTGTGCAAACTACAAAATTAATTCGACCACTCACCGTCTACCTTGGTTGGAGAGATTTTGAAATTGAGCCATAAACTGGAAAGGCTCGATTACTATTTGTGGCCTTGTATAGATGCAAAATGTATTTTTTTATAGTGGCCTTGTATAAGTAAATGGAGAGAGTACTAACCAAAGTACGTACGTAACTAGTAGGGACGAGGAGTAAACGGAGGGAGTAGTAAAATTTTCTCCTCGTGCTGCGAGCCACCGCCCACGTGGGCGAGGGAGCGGCCGTAAAGGCGTACAGTAGTACTCCCTCCGGTCCTTTTTGGTTTGCGCCTAAGAAAATTCAGTTTTTCCCTCAAATCTCTGCGCCTTAGCTTCTTTACCCCGCTCTTTCCACTGGTACCCCTCCCATCTGTTCCGCTTTGACTGCATGTGCAGCCGCAGTAACTCCCAACTCTCTCTCCCATACCAATCGCCCCATCCCAAGGCATGCGCATGCAGATAGAGTGACACACATGCAGGCATGGAAGAGAGACGCATGCAAACTTGAAAGAGATAGAGATGCATGCAGCGCGAGAATTCCGGTGTGGGGCAGGCTCAACCAATGGTATGCATGCCTAGAAAAACTAACCCCAGCCTCTCTCGGTAGCACATCAGGGATAGAACTGTCTAATTTCAAATGAAACAATCACTCCTTGGTATCCTGGCTTCACCTTAGACGCAAACAAAATAGGACCGGAGGGAGTAGTAAGCTTCACCTCATCCTGCGAGCCACCGCGCCCGTGGGCGGGGGAGACAACGTACTAAGCAAGTTTCTCCTCGTTCTGTGAGTTGACGGGACACATCAAAAGTACTCCAGTGTATAGAGCCTTGCCTCTCGGGTAGGCCCCACATGGTTTGCCCCTTTTTTTAATTTAACATAACGCGTCAAGTCGCAATTTGTTTGTTCACCCGTGGTAGACGATCCTCCCTCCACCAAGTGGAGAACCAGTACACGTGCCAAATTACCACGTGGGCTGCCTTTTTCATACAGAAGTGAGCTCCACCATGTACCCGCGCGGGTGTGGTTGGGAAAGATACGGGAGTACGTGCGCCATGCGTGCACCTCTTCTCTTCGTGCACGTACCCCACCTACGTGGGTGTGTGTGAGAGAGATACAAACCTACACATAATGCGCCATCCATCCCCATGCCTCCGCCCAGTCTGACCACCAGTCACCACCACGGCACCACGCCCCACTCCTCCTCACCTTATCTCTCATATTTCTCCCTCCATTTTTATATACAAGGGGCCGCTATCAAAATTACAATTTGCAGATATACAAGGCCACTAACACTAATCTATGCAATATTAATGGTGTTTGCCTCGTGGTACTAGCAAAGGAGGACATTAATTATCCCTTGCATGCATGTGGGAGTTTGTAAAAAAATGCATCTTGATGTTCCGTGCAATGCACGGGCATCTTGATAGTCCATGAAAACAACACATGGCAAAATTCCACGGCGAACGAGGGATTTGAATCTGTTGGGAGGGGCTGTTTGGATCTTGCCCGGGGTAGCCAAAATATTGGCGACCCTTTTGTCCACCGGTGCCTTTGCCACCGATGAACGAGGAATGGCTCGGGTGCTCATGCTGTCATGCATCCTCCAGCGCGCACGTTGGAGACGAGCTCGCACGAGCTGTGTTTTTTGTCCCACAACGCCGCCCGAGCCGCCCGCAGACCGACCGGCGACCCGCAAATTACGCCATCCAACCGTAGCCGCACACATTATGACAGCAACTCAACCAACCGGACGAAATTCACGCAAACACGTAGACAAACTGATATTTCATATAAACAACAATGGAAATCATATAAAATACCGGGTTTTCACACAAACATGACGGATTTCATTACATTCAAATGAACTACGCGGTGCTAGTTCTGGACAGCACAGGTATATAATACCTGGCCTAAATGGTCGCCCGCCGATCGATTTGTGTTCCTCATGTCCGGCAGCACGATCACCGGACTGCCGGGAGCCCCGGAGGTATATGCTTCAGCGCAAAGGACGGCTCGCTTCCCCACTGCCCAACTGATATCATTGGCTGGTGCCGAAGATGATGGTGGCCGGCACCGGTTCGAGTTCATCACCGGCCACTACTTCGCCATGGCCGGCACCGGCTCGAGTTCATCCTAACATTCCCCTCTTCTGTGGAGCCCATGCGGGTTCGACGAAGGTCCTCGCAACAAAAGGATCCGGCAAGACACCTACTGTGTACGCCGGCGTCGCCTCCGCGGTGGCCTTCATGGGACCCAAGCGGCGGCGGCCTCCCGTGTTCTACTTCTCCTCGATGATGGCGGCGGACGCGGAGGCGCTGGCCACCGACTCGTCGCTCTCCGTGCACCCGGCTTCTGTCGCTGCTTGCATGGCGCGGCCGCCGGCATGGGAGTCTCGGCCACAGAAACGGGAGACGCGGTACGAGGCGGCAGCGTGGACGGCAGCAATGACGCCCGTGCGCTGCTCCTCGTCGAGCTGGCCTGGAGCGGCGAGTTGTTGAACCGCGCGCCGGCTTGGGGCGGCAACTGGCTCCGTCGGGCGAGGGGAGGGAGGTGGATCAGCGAGCTGCATAGCTCGTATCCGGCGGGCTACCCAGCCGGCTTGGATGCGGAATAACTACTCTTCGTAAGCCATTGTAAGAGTGGACAAAATGGTGGAGGAGATAGGGGAGCGGCGGAGGTGTGCGATTCTTGGCCGGCGTTTGGCCTCGTTTAAATAGGAGATTAAATAGACGGCGGACGGGAGGAGCTCGGCCGGCGTTGCGTTTAACGCCGGCCCGGTCATGAACGGACGTGTGTCCAGAGTGGGTTTCTCGGCTTCCACACGGGTGGGTTTCATGGAGGCGTTTGAATGCGGCACGGAGGCGTGTTCAGCCGGGCGTGCCGCGAGTGGCGCCCTCGACTCTGACCTAGGACACGGCGCCGTTATTCCACTGACGTGTGGGCTCTTTGGGTGCATGGCCTGCATGTCAGTGACCCAACGCAGGCAGCGCACAGCAGAGGAACCTTTGGTGGGCCAGGGCGGTCAGAAGCGGGCATTTCATAAACCGATGATTGTTCATTGAGTGTGACGTCATCTTTTTCATGTAGTTAAGCCTACTATGTTGATAGCCCGTTAGATACATTGTGATTCATAAAGACCGATGAAAACATCAATGTTCTGCTTATCACAGATAAGATTGATTAATACCCGTAACAATCCATGTCCTTAACAAAGGGTGCATGCACGTATAGGTTGAGCGTGTGTCTTGCGTCGTGTGCTGTGTGCATGCAGGCGTGCGAGTGTTGCGTGCGTGCAAGGGTGCGTTTCAGTGTTGCATGCATGGGTGTGTACGTGCGTGTGTTCGTGAGTGCATGTGTACGTGTCAGTGTTGCACGCCAGCATGCGTGCGTGTGTACGTTATGTGTACGTGTCAGTGTTGCACGCCTACATGCGTGCGTGTCTTGCGTGCGTGCATGTGTACGTGCGGGGTGAGGCTACACGTCAGTCGACTGACTTTTTCATCTCTGGTCATTAGATTTTCCAGCCGTTGGATACGAAATCAAGGGTCTCCAGTTTATCATCAAACTCCACCCCCCTGAGCCGCCAGCCACCACCGGCCGAACCGCCCGCCCCGCCGCCCGCGGCCGGCCCGCCCTCCCCGAAACCACTCCCCACCGCCGGTCCGCCGCCGCACCGGCCATCCCTCTAGCCCCCTCCCCCCCCCCGCCGAGCTTTTTCTCCGGGGATCCCCACCCCACCGCCCAATGAACGCCCCCCAACCGCCGGTGACTGCCAACCAGAGGTCTCACGACTTCGAATACCCACCGACCACTAGTTTATTACCATTTCTGTCCTTCATATACGCGCTGACGGGTGGGCCCTATGGTAATGTGCGCTGCTGAATGTGGACCGTTTGACTGGTCAATTGATCGTGTTATCAACAAATTACGGAGCTGTATGGTGAGCCAGTGACCGTATGATCACCCTAAAATGTACTCCTATTTTATTAACACAGTACAGACTCAAACTACCATTTCTTTCTTTCATATACGGGCTGACAGGTGGGCCCCACGGTTACGCGCCCCGATGGTGCAACACTAGTTGTGCCGTTTGACTGGTCAATTGATTGTGTCATCAACAAAATACGGAGTTGTACGGGTGAGCCAGTGACAGTATAATCATGACATGTATTTGTTTAACACGGTACAGACGCAAGGGCTCATATATACGCGCAAGCACTCACCGCTATAGGCGCACACACGCGAACCCTACCCCTATGAGCACCTTCGAGAGAGTGGGCCAGCATATATGATCTTGAGATTTTACGAAGTCACCATAGGTGCCTCGTAGTCGAGTGGAACGTCTCCTCCCACTGAACGTACATCGCCGGAAAATACTGAAATTAACACAAGATAAATGCGAGCACCGGGACTTTAACCTTGGTGGGCTCGAGAAACCACTGTCCTCTAACCATCCAACCACATGTTGGTTAGCACGACAAAATGTATGTGGTGACCGTGATGAGCTTATTCTGAAGTCCAGTGACCATATCGTGCTTTCGCTTCAAATACAATGACCGTAAGTGTCGTCAACAAAATACGGAGCACGCATCAAATGCAAAGTCCGTCAGTGTCATCAACAAAATATGGAGACGTATCGTGAGCTAGATACCGTTGTACTATTGTATATGCTTATTTTCTTAGTGGCCGATTGCGTGTGTGGTGTGGTGGGCACATCATTTCTAGTTGTGGTGGGTCAACATGAAGACTCATGGGTCGGTTCCATCCTGCGCCACATATAGGTTGGACCGAGACGTGTTATACGGAGACCCATGTGGAGGACTCGGCGTACAACACGAAGCTACCAGAGTCGCGGAGGACTCTATCCCCACTGGTGATAAGCCGACTATATATGATTTGTAACCCTAGGCCCTTAGTATGTTATACAAGCTTGGGGGCTAGTTCGTCGATAGTATACACACACGCACAATGCCTGGTATTCACGTGTACTTTGTACACACCCCTATCACTAATATACAGTACCAGGAGTAGGCTCTTTCTTCAACTGCAAGGGTCCGATCCGAACTAGGGTAAAACTTTGCCTCGTATTACCATCCAGCCTAACAGCCAGGGATATCCTACCGAATGATATGATGAAATCATATCTGCCAACTACTATTAGAGAGGTGTGTCGGGGGGGGGGCAATGTGTGCGAGAGAGGCCTAAAGATAATGTGCGTGCGGGAGACACGTAGGCACATATATGTGCGTATAGAGGGCTAGTAGAGACCGTGCATGTGTATATATGCATGTGAGAGAAATAGTGTTTTCCAACTGAGATTAGTGAAAAGAGTGGTACATAGTAGTCAGAAAGAGAGAGAGAGAAACAGAGAGAGCATGTGCGTGAGACACCCCGACACCCTGAGAGAGATTGTGAGCATGTGTGAAAGAGAAATGCCGATGCATATAAAGTGTGTGCACTTATGCGTTAGATAGAGAGATATATAACGCGTTTGTGAGAACGGGGCGAGGCATAGTGCATCTACGTGTAAAAGGCGGTTCTACGCATTAAATTAAAATATAAATGGCATTATTATATTTGGATGAGATCATGAATTTTGCAAATTTGCGTATGGACGAAAATCGGTCTATCAGACACCCATACTCTATTGAATTCTAGCATGTGCATGTGTTTATTTCATATTATCGATCCATAGAGTGAGAGCGGTTTGAAATACAGGCAATGGATGCTTTTGCAATTCATATATAAACATTAATTAGTGCACTCCATGTTGTTAGTGTGAAGCACTTTATACATTTGTCACTTGCATGGATACATTCCAAATTGCTAGCTACGAAATAAAATACATGTCGAATTCAACATAAAGGGGGTTTCGAAGATTCGAATTCATAGGAAGTGCATTCATCTATTTGAACCCGAGATAATGGCATTTGTAAATCAGATGTAAAAGGGGGCATCAATCTTTGTTGTGAGTTTGAACATGCTATATATATTCATACGCATATCTAACTTTTTTTTGCAACCAAGGAGATTATACCTGGAACCATGCATGAACTGAGGTAAGTTGCATATTTTTTAATATATACTCGTGTACAATGTATATTAAAATGTACCCCCTCCATTCCAAAATAATCGTAGCTTTAGGATTTTCAAGAGTAAAGATTTGTGAAGTTTGACAAATCCTGAAAGTTCAATTCAAGAGAACCGAAAACGTTAATGCTTCTGCTCCCAAATATTGAACGAAGCGCCAAATAGGCCTCTGGTCACCCGAAACCGCGCGAGACTAATGTTTTGGTGGTAGGAAATTACTGTCCTGACTCTGGCCTGTGTAGCCTATCGGCCCGATGTCCAAAGGTCTAAACCGGGGTAGGTTTGTAACTTCACCAAGACGCCAGTCTCAACCGCCTCCGAGAAGCATTCATACGCCGTGGGCGCCTAAACACCCATGCGCTCGGCCGAAATCTATCCCGCCCACATTTGGGACACCTGACATGACTGTCCTACCCCCAACCCGCAATATGTCCGAAATTTTAGATGGGGGCAAAGTTTGTAACTTTCCCCAAATTTCAAACAAGCGCGTCTCAAACCGAAACATTGTTCCCCCTTAGTTCCCCGCCTCCCTCCGTTTCCCCATTCATACTCCGTGGGCGCGAAAACGCCCTCTCCACCAGCCGCGAAACCCCAGCCTCCTCCGTCCTCCACCCCATAGCGGCCAATCCACCGCCGCCCTCCTCCATCACGCCGGAGCCGGTACCCCGACGTCGTCGTCCAACGCAACCGCAACCGCAACGCCCTCAAGGACTTAGCAGCTGAAGCCGAGGCAGAGCTGCCTCCACGACGCCGACGCCGACGTGCGCCGTACCAGAACCACTCCGACCACGCCGTCCTGCGCCTCACTGCTGCGGCTCCACTGTCGCAACCGTCCACCGCACCGGAGCTGTTCCCGCTACGCCGTCGTTCGCCGCCTCGGATCTGCTTCCCCGCCGCCGACAGACGGCCATCGCACCACACTCAACAACTTGGCCATGGGTTCGTCCAAGGCTGCACCGTCCTCCACAACTTCTGGTTTCCGGCGAACAACAAGATCGTCGGAAAAACAGAAGGAGGACACAGCACTGCCAGCAGAAAGAGGTACTCCTCTTCCCTTATTCGTGCAAATCTTACGTCTCCGCTCACACCGTATTCATCCCACGAAAGAAACTAGTTGAGCGCTTCTTACTGCATCTTCTTCGTGATACTAAATGCACAAGGTTTCCTCCCTTTTACTATTTCACCTTTGCTAGAGGTCAGTAGCCCGCCTGGATTTCAATTCAGGGTCAGTCGAACCGCAATTAAAAGAAGCAGCACCCGCTTAGGCGCGCGGAGCACCTAGTCCGCCTGTTCCCCGGGGAAGCGGCGCATCGGTGTCTATCATAGGGGTGTGGGGCGCAGGAGCTGCTTGCGCCCGATCTGGAGGTCGGCGGGGCTTGAATGGATGGCCGGGGGGCGGTGCCAAGCACGGCGGTGCGGTGAGGTCGAGGGGAGGGCGCAGGCAGGGGAGGAATACTGGGCCGGTGGTCGCTGGCGTTTCGAGGAAGATCGTCAACACTGACTGGCTGGAGGTAGATGAAGGCGATCTGCCCGTTCTTTGTACATCGGACGGTGCAGAAAAAATGGACTGACCTATTTGCTTTCAGTCGACTGTTATTTTCATAGAATCCTGTAGTAATTGAGTGTGCCATGCATGTTGTAGAGCTATCATATGTCTCCCGTCATTTATTTCTCACCGACCTGCTATCTGCTACCTTTACACTGTACTAATTGTGCACACACTTCACCCATACTCACACTATTGTTTTTTTATGCATGGGTATTTCAGACTCTGACGCAGTGTTGATGAATGCAGAAAAGAAAAGACAGAAGTCGCTCCAGTGTAATTCGAAGATAAGCACTAAGCGTTTCAGCGCTCTAATGGGTGCAGTGTCAGCAGTTGGAGACAGTAAACGTAGCTCTGCAGTTGATGATCTCAATTGCCACACACAACCATCCCAGGTGCTTGCTTTAACTTCGCGCTGTCAAATGTGGTTGCATGTTGCATATGGTGTCTAGCTTGTATTGCTTCCAATTTGGTTAAATTGCATCTGCTTACTTTACACATTATACCTTTGATAATGACATGCCTTCCTGTTTTTGATACATACTACATATGTCTATTAACCATGTTCGTACATCAAACTAATGCTCTTTTGTATCCCTCGTCAATCACTTATGATGAGACAGTCACCCGGGTGGGTTACTGTGAGACGCCCTACTCGTTTAAAGAGTGCAGTGTCATCCTCCCCACATGATTCTCAAGAAACAGCAAGGCTAAATGAAGATAGTCAACGTAGCTCTCTAGTTGATCACCGCAATTCCCCCACACCACCATCGCAGGTGCTTGCTCTTACTTGGCAGTGTGATATGTGGTTGCATGTTGCATATGGTGTCTACCTTGTAATGCTTCTAATTAGGGTAAATTGCATCTGCTTAGTTAACACATTATACCTGTGAATATGACATGCCTTCCTGTTTTTGGTACATACTACGTCTTTCTATTAACCATGTTCTTACATCAAACTACTTTTCTTGTGTATCCCTCATCAATGCTCCTAATTTGTTAAATTGCATCTCCTTAGCTTACACATTATACATGTGAATATGACACGCCTTCCTGTTTTTGGTACATACTTCATCTGCCTATCACACCATGTTCTTACATCAAACTACTGTTCTTGTGTATCCTGCGTCTATCGCTTATGATGAGACAGTCACGCGCGTGGGTTAATATGAGACGCAATACTCTTATAAAGAATGCAATTTCATCCTCTCCACATGATTCTCAAGAAACAGCAAGCCTAAATGAAGATATTGAACGTTGCTCTGTACCTGAAGACAACACTTCCCCTACACCACCATCACAGGTGCTTGCTCCAACTTCGCAGTGTGATATGTGGTTGCATGTTGCATACGGTGTCTAGCTTGTAATGCTTCTAATTAGGGTAAATTGCATCTGCTTAGTTTACACACTATACCTGTGAATATGACATGCCTTCCTATTTTTGGTACACACTACATCTATGTGTTAACCTTGTTCTTACATGAAACTACCTCTCTTCTGTATCCTGCATCAATCACTTACGATGAGTCACCTTTATTCGTTGCATATTGCATATTATTTCTAGCCTGTTGCCATGTATTGCTTCTAATTTGGTCAAATACATTTGTTAGGGCACCCTTTTAATTTGGCAGAGTGATATTGGTTTCATCTTTCATATGGTTTCTAGCTTGCATCGATTCTAACAAGTTCAAGCACCTTGTGCTTAGTTTACACTTTATACATCATACATGTCAATATGTCACGCCGTCCTGTTTTTCATACATATTCCATCCTCCTATCATGCGGCTGCCTTACATGAAAGTAGTGTTCGTCAGTATCATGCATCAATAAGTTCTGAAGAGCAAATTTTATTCCTTTTTCTTGTGGGTTTGACTTGACAAGGCAAAATCAAGAAAGAGGAAGGAAAAGAGTAAGGAAGGCGATGATGGTGGTCCTCTGCAGCAACGTAAACGGAGCATCTGTACCGATTCTCCTTGTACTGATAGTGCATTACATGGTCCAAGTCTCCGCTCCCCTACTCCACCATCCAAGGTGCTTGCTCTAACTTGGCAGTGTGATATCTGGTTGCATGTTGCATATGGTGTCTAGCTCGTATTGCTCCTAATTAGTGTAAACTGCATCTGCTTAGCTTACACATGATACATGTGAATATGACACGCTTTCCTGTTTTTGGTACATACTATATCTGTCTATCACACCATGTTCTTACATGAAACTACTCTTCTTGTGTATCCTGCATCAGTCACTTATGATGGGACACCTTTAAGTTGGCAGTGTGATATTGGTTTGCGTCTTGAATATGATTTCTAGCATGTATTGCTTCTAGTTTGATGAACGCCACCTATGACGAGACAGTTTTAACTTGGCAGAGTGATATTGATTGCACCTTCCATATGGTGTCTTGCAGTGTTTCTAATTTGTTGAAGTGCCTTCTGCTTAGTTACCACATCATAGGTGTGAATATGTCAAGCCGTCCATTTTTTCGTACATATTCCATCCTCGCATCATGTGTTTGCCTTTCATCCGAGTAGTGTTCATCAGTATCATGCATGAATGAGTTCTGAAGAGCGAATTTTATTCCTTTTTCTTATCGGTTTGACTTCACAATGCAAAATCATTACAGCTGAAGGAAATTAGTCCGGGAGTGGATGATGGTGGTCCTTCGGAGCAACTCAAACAGGGGGTCTCTAAAGATTCTACTCCGCCATCCTCCCAACAAGATTCGCAAGACAACACAAGGCTGGACAGTCAACGTAGCTGTGTAGATGATGAGCACATCTCCCCTACTCCACCATCACAGGTGCTTGCTCTAACTTGACACTATTATATGTGGTTGCATGTTGCGTATGATGTCTAGCTTGTATTGCTTCTAACTTGAATTGCATCTGCTTACTTTACACATAATGCCTGTGAATATGACACGTGTTCCTGTTTCTAGAACATACGTGTACATGATGAGCACATCTCCCCTACTCCACCATCACAGGTGCTTGCTCTTACTTGGAACTGTTATACGTGGTTGCGTTTTCCGTATGATGTCTAGTTTGTATTGCTTCTGATTATGTAGAATTGCATCTGCGTAGCTTACAACTTATACCTGCAACGATCACTTACCCATAAGACACATTTAACTTGGGACTGTGATGTAGGTTGCATCTTGCATTGTCTTCTAGCTTGTACTGCTTCTAATTTCTTGAAATGGCACTTACGACGAGACACTTTTTACCTGATAGAGTGATATTGGTTGCATGTTCATATGGTGCCTAGCTTTCATTTCTTCTAATTTTGTTGAAATGCCTTCCGCTTACTGTTTTTTCATACATATTCCATCCTCCTATCGTACGTGTGAATATGAAACGCTGTCTTTTTTTGTATATATTCCATCCTCCTATCCTGCGCTTGCCTTACATCAAAGTAGTGTTCGTCTGTATCATGCATCAACCAGTTATGCAGAGCTAATTTTATTCATCTTCTTGTGGTTTTGACTTCATAAGGCAATATCAGAAAATAGGAAGGAAAAGAGTAAGTTAGGGGATGTTGGTGGTACTCCGCACCGACGCAAACAGAGACTCTCTAGATTTGCCACTGCTACTGCTAATGAAGTTGAAGTCCCAAGTCTACATGATGAGTTCATCTCCCGCACTCCACCATCGCAGGTGCTTGCTCTAAGTTGACAGTGTGATAATTGGTTTCATGTTGCATATGTTGTCTAGCCTGTATTTCTTCTATTTTGATTAAATTGCACCTGCTGAGTTTATACGTTATACATGTGCATATGACATGGCTTTCTGTGTCTAGAATACACTGCATCTATCTATCATACCATGTTCTTACATCAAAGTACTGCTGTTGTGTATCCCGCATCAGTAACTCATGATTGGACGCTTTTAACATGGCAGTTTGATAGTGGTTGCATCTTGCATTGATTTCTACGTTGTACTGCTTCTAATTTTTCGAATTGCCACTTATGACAAGACACTTTTAACTTGGCAGAGTAATATTGGTTGCATCTTTCATATGGTGTCTAGCTTGCATTACTTCTATTTTCTTGAAAATCCTTCTGCTTAGTTTGCACATCGTAGCTGTGAATATGTCATGCCGTCCTGTTTTTCTTACATATTCCATCCTCATACGGTTGTCTTACATCAAAGTATTGCTTGTCTGTATCATGCATCAATGAGTTCTGAAGAGTGATTTTATTCTTTTGTGTTGTGGGTACAGCTTGACATGGCAAAGTCAAAAAAGAGCAAGGAAAATAATATAGTAGGGAGTGTTGTTACTCGTCGGGTGAAACGGAAAAGGTTCTGCCGTCGAGATTCTGCTGGTACTTATAGTGCAGTAGAAGGTCCAAGTCCACCGGCTAAATCTACAAACACAGTATCACCTGCTCCACCAGCTGCAGCATCCGCTTCAACTGTACCAGCATCTCAACCAGTTACTCGTTCGTTTGCTCCGGAACTGGCCAGTTCCCAAGCTGCCTTCACACCTAACACTACTTCCGAAGCACTGCTGACACAACAGGACTTGGCAAGATCAGATGAACCTCATGAGCATCAACACCAAGACGGTACCTGACCGAGTCAAGTTGCAGTTGCATGCTCCTTTATATGTACTCTCACAGTTTGATGTACACTAACACTTTCCATATTCGTTGTTGAACTAGCACCACGGCGCAAGCGGAAACAGACATCAGGGATAATGCTTGACAGATTAACAAAATCTAAAGGAGGAAGAATGGAGATCCATTTTGAGGCAGGTTTAAAAAGGCCACGTGATGCTACAGAGTCAGCCAAGTTAGTATCAGAGGCAGCCGTTGCCGTTAGGTGTCATGCGCGTATCCTCCCAACGTGGATCCAGTACAGGAATGAGAAAGACAATACCCAGTTTAACACCTTCCTTGACCATTTATCCGTAAGTAATGTTATTCATCGCAATTAGTAATATTGTCTTGCTCTGTCCCATACTTTCTAGCTTCCTCCTAATAAGACTCACATTCTTTTTTCAACAGATGAGGTTCAAGTTGGATCCGAAAGATGATGCAACTAAACAAGCATGCACTCATGTTTTTCAGTCTGCTCTGCGACAGTATCGGTACCACCTTAGAAAATCTCACTTTGAAGGCAAGGCTAACAATGAAATCGCCCAAACATCTCCAGTGGAATATATTACAGATGAAGACTGGACAGCCCTCGTTAAACACTGGTCTGATCCAAAGTATCAGGTAGGCTATATGTATTTGATCAGACCACATATTGAACTTGTATTTATGTATGTGCCTTACAAGTGTATCTTCTTCTAGGCTAACTGTTTGAAGAACAAAACCAACCGTTCTAAAGTGAAATTCCAACAGACAACAGGATCTCGTAGCTATATTGCACACTGCGAGGCTCTTGTAAATAGCTGCTACTTCCTTCTTTTTTTGTGCCATATTATCGTATCTATATTGACTTGTTCCAAATACAGAGGAAAGCCCGTGCGGACCAAAAAGAACCTGAACCGAATGCAGTGCAAATCTTCAAGCATTGCCACACCAGCAAGATGAAGGGCATGAGCACACCAGCTCAAGCCGCTGTTGTAAGTCCTTACTCCTCCTGCCTTGAACTGATTGGTACTGTGATGTGTTCATTTAACTACTTGGTTTGCAGCCAATGTCAGTTACTCTGTTCACTTTTATACACAGTTGTCTTAACGTATCATTTCACCTTACATGGTTTAAAAGAGATGAAGGATATTCTTTTGGTCTTGATCTGTAATCTAGTTGTTATGTTCACGTGCGCACACAATGATAAAATAGCCTGTTTGTTTTATATCTGTTTGCCCATGATATGAATGATGTCATACTATGTTCATCCTACTTTAAACCATGTCTCTTTATCCTTAGATGTCAACGAATGTGAGGAAATAGACAATACAGTAGGCATGCTACATGGACATATGTTCCGAAAGTGATTTTATTATGTAGTTGGCACTACAATACATGCTAATGTATTACAGTAGTTCACCAAAATAAGTTATGTATAAACGTTTAACCTACTTTGTTTGTTTTTGTCTCATTAGTAACTTATCTGGTACACTAATCTACAAGTTCAAACTTTCAGGAAGCTATGGAACAAATGATTGAACAGCCACAACCACCTGAAGGTGACGAGGCTACTACAGGCACAATGTCACCTCTTGCTGCAGTGCGTCAGTATCTCTCCACTAACAGTGCAAAAAGCACCTTCCTGCGTAATTCTGGGTTGGTTGTCAAGGTAACCTCGTCCAAATCGCCTACTGAACAAAATCTTCCTGCTAGACAGAGTGATATATCTGTGCTCCAGACACAAGTCCAATCCCTAATGGACGTTGTTTCGGAAACAAGAATAGTGGTTGAGAAATGTCGTCAAGATATGAATGGTTTTGAAACCAGACTATCAGACATTCGCTTCGTTGTTGAAGAGCAATGGCGGAAAAAAGGTGGAGATCGTGCTGCTCCATCAGATTCTACAGCCTGAAACATTAGCACTCAGGTCAAATGATCTGTGCTTCTATACATCTGATGGTGCTTTTATCTGGAAGGACTGTAAACTTTATGCCAACAGGCCTTTTGTTGTATGATTGGAATTTATTTTGTTGTGATACAACATTTATGATGCTGCCACAGGCTGCAGTAATTACGACGCTATTTTTGTATAGTGTAGGTTTATCTTAGTAATGTATTCGGCCGAAAGCTTCGTAGGAGCCCAACATGCCAACATTCGTCGGGCCCATTCCAATTGGGCTAAAAACGATTACGGGCCGAAATTGGCATGTAGCCCACTAAAAATATCTGGGCTTAAATTAGCATAAGCTTTCAAATTTTTCTGGTAGGCCTGTGCCCATAGTGGGCCTTTAACAGGCCTAAACATAATTTGGGCCCTCAGTAAAAATAGGCCGTTTACAGGTGTAAATATCTCGAGCCCATAAAAAACATGGGCCTTTAATAGACCGAAAGTGAGATTGGGCCCTGATTGTGCCAAATAACCCACTGGACTTAGCAGGCCGAAATGGTGGCCCATTTACGATGCGGATATTTGACAGGCCGAAATTCGGACGGGCCGTAAATGCGCCGACCTAATACACGGGCCTTTAACAGGCCGGAACTTCGGTCGGGCTAGATTATCGTCATTTTTATATGGGCCGTTAATGGGCCCGATATGACGTTGGGCCACATATGGCCCATGGTTTACGTCCGGCGTTAACAGGCCGAAAATGAAAACAGGCCGAAAGTGGCCCAAATCTATAGTGGGCCTCTAACAGGCCAAATGACAAACATGGCCGAATATGACCCAAATCCTTCACGGTCGTTTATGGGCCGAAAGTTTTGATGGCATGTAAATGGTCCCAAATGAAGCCGGACCTTTAATAGGACGGAAATACACCGGGCCGTAATTCAGCCCAATTACTTAGCAGACTGTTAACGGGCCAGAAGTGACCATGGGCCGCATTGATGACAAGTTTAGACCAGGCCATTGACAGGCCGATTTGACAGAGAATGTTGGGCCTTTAGCTCGGCCGGCCCAGTATGGTCTGTAGAATCTTGTGGGCCTTTAGCTGGGACGGCCCATTATGGTCCGCAAAATCTTGTGGGCCTTTAGCTAGGCCGTCCCATTATGGTCCGCTAAATTTTGTGGGCCTTTAGCTGGGCCGGCCCATTATGGTCCGCTAAATCTTATGGGCCTTCGGTTGGGCCGGCCCATTCAAACTTTGTGGGCCACTTTTGGGCCAGTCCACGTGTCAACATATCATAGGCCCATCTTGACCGTTGGATGAGTGACACCTGTGCCAACGCGGAGCTGACACGTGGATCCGTCAACCAATGAGAATTTTACACGTGGAAAATCGGCATTGGTCATGGCTGTTAACGGGTTATTGGATCCAAAATCCGACCCGATAGCTTAATGACGTTCCGTTACGGTGGATGCCACGTGTCGGTCACCCTTGACGAAAGCACTTCTGTGACGCGCGATTTATCGTCATGGATGTGGACACTTCCGTGATGATAATTTTGGTAATGTCATGGAACACTTCTACGACAGCACAGGTATGACTATCTTGATTCCGTCATAAATTTGTCATGGATGTACATGCATGACAAAAACGCGACCTACTGTGACAAACACGTATCATCACGGAAGTGTATTTTTTTGTAGTGGTTCTTATGAAACAGATACCTTCAGTTTAAGACTAATCGTAGGTTTTAGTGAAGCCTTGACTCCCCATTTTGGAAGGGTTTGATGCGAGTCAATGCTAACTTTTCCATCGAGGATCTTTTGTGGTAGGTAATGAGCATATCACAATATTTTGGGAGGATACCTAGCTCGTTGATGCTCTACTTGGCCTTTAGTACCTGCATTTGTGTAATATCATGCAACAAAAGATGTTTCCATTTCTTTAGTACCAGGAGAGAGTCCTACGAGTATGTAGTTTCAACCTCTAGCTCATGACAACTGGGTGGCGTGGCTACATCTTGCACATATGTTGATGTCGGTCGATTTAACACATGAGACTAGCGTACTCCACCAGGTGTTGCACATTTCGGGCGTTTTTTGGGTCCAATCTAGTATGTCTATCTCGTTAACATTGAGCTAGTTTTTACAAAAAAAGAAAAATATTTCAAAGATCAAAGTACCTTTAATGATAAAGATTTTCAAGCAGAATTTGGACAAAATGGTGATTTTTAAAGGATGATCTCGCGAAGTGCGGATAGAAAGGCTGTAAAAAATGTGCTTTTGTGACAAGGAGGAAATGATCCATCGTATTTTCCTGTCATGCCCGCTCGCCACACTTCTTATGATGTACAACCCATGCACGTTTAGCCTGCCTCCACCAATTAGCACAACAAACTTGTTTGAGAACTGATTGGTTGAGGTGCATCTGAAATGAAGTTACAAATATGTGTGGAAGCATATGGGTAATTTGAACTTGCCAAAGTGATCATGTTTTTAATAGAAGTTCATGATACATCTGTATGTGATACCCTATGTAACATGCGGAGGATCATGCACATATGCCATTGGATGTAACTGTTGGAAGAGGGAAGGGTGGGCTACGTTCAGCCGGTATGGATGGCAATGTACTAGTAGGTTATAGTTTGGATCATGTAACCTTATTATCAGTCGATGGGCTCGATCTTTTTTTGAATTTTTTTGGATGTTTAATGTGAAATTTTAATAAATATAATTGTGTGCACTACTTCCTTTTTGAATATTTTGGATTGCTTACCACATGTGTCACGTGGTTATAATTGTGGCATTTATAAACTGGAGAAAGAAAGGCTTCATAATCTCATGAACTAACTAAATTTAAAAGCCGAGGTCAGTATGCTCGACATGATTGACCCTATTTCTAAGAGAGAGGCGGAAGAGAACCTAGGAAAGCTTCACATAGAAGAAGAGATAAAATGGGCACTCAGAGCCAAAATTCAATAAGTGGTTCCAAGGGATGATAATACCTAGTTTTTTTCATATGACTGCGAATGAAAAACACAGGAAAAAGAAAATTATCCAGCTAGAACAGGATGATGGTAGAACTATAGGGCATGATGGCCTAAAATTGTATATCTCAAACTTCTATAAAAACCTCTCTGAGGCACCGGAGGATAATTTCGTTTCACTCCACAAGAAAATGGTTGGAGATCTATCTCAACTAGGTGCCGATGAGAATGAGATTCTATCGGCATCCTTATCAGAAAAGGATGTGTTTGAGGCAATAACACAAATGAAGAATAATAAGGCATCGGGCCGGATGGTTTTCCATCCGCATTTTACAAGAGGTGTTGGGATAACATCAAAGGGGATCTTATGGCCATGTTCCATGATCTGTTTAATGGTCGGTTACAATTGTTTAAACTCAACTTTGGGACTATTATGTTGTTGCTAAAGAAGGTGGAGGCGGTTCGCATTGAGCAGTTCAAACCAATATGCCTACTTAATGTCAGCTTTAAGATCTTTACCAAAGTTGGTACTAATTGCCTCAAGCAGATTGTGTTGGGGAACACAGTAATTTCAAAAAAAACTACGATCACGCAAGATCTATCTAGATGATGCATAACAACGAGAGGGGAGAGTGTGTCCACGTACCCTCGTACAACAAAAGCGGAAGCGTTTCAATAACGCGGTTGATGTAGTCGTACACCTTCATGATCCGTCCCGATCAAGTACCGAACGTACGGCACCTCCGTGTTCAGCACACGTGCAGCTCGATGACATCCTCGCCTTCTTGATCCAGCAAGACGGGCGAAGTAGTAGATGAGTTCCGGCAGCACGACGGCGTGGTGACGGTGTTGGTGAAGAACAATCTCCACAGGGCTTCGCCTAAGTACTACAGAAACTATTATGGAGGATAAACTAGAGGGGACGGGGTTTCCGGCGCACGGCTTGGTGTTTCTTGATGTGTCTTGGGTCCTAGCCCTGCTCCTCTATTTTTATGTTGAGCCTTGGGGTCGAAACTTGGAGTAAAAGCCTCCACAAAGTCGGTTTCACCCGAAAGGCAAGAGTCCTTCTTGGACTCCAAGGCCAGACGCCAGGGTTCCCGGTGTCTAGACCCAGATGCCAGGGACCCTGGCGTCTGGCCCCTGGACTCTGCAAAACTTCCTTTTGCGCTTTCCAAAAACCTTGTGGGCTTTCCCTTTTGGCCCTAATAAAGTGTTCTCGTACCCAAACATTTCAGGAAACATCTGGAACCCCTTCCGGTGAATTCCGGAACCCTTCCGGAGACCAAACACTATTATCCCATATATCAATATTTATCTTCAGACCATTCCAGAGTTCCTTGTCATGTTCGTGATCACATCCGGGACTCCGAACAACATTCGGTCACTAACATACATAACTCATATAATACTATATCATCAACGAACATTAAGCGTGCGGACCCTACGGGTTCGGTAACTATGTAGACATGACCGAGACACTTCTCTGGTCAATAACCAATAGCGGAACCTGGATTCCCATATTGGCTCCTACATATTCTACGAAGATCTTTATCGGTCGAACCGTTCTGACAACATACATTATTCCCTTTGTCATCGGTATGTTACTTGCCCGAGATTCGATCGTTGGTATCTTCATACCTAGTTCAATCTCATTACTTGCAAGGCTCTTTACTCGTTCCGTAATACATAATCCCGTAACTAACTCATTAGTCACATTGCTTGCAAGGCTTATTATGATGTGCATTATCGAGAGGGCTCAGAGATACCTCTCCGATACTCGGAGTGACAAATCCTAATCTCGATCTATGCCAACCCAACAAACACCTTGGGAGACACCTGTAGAGCCTCTTTATAATTACCCATTTATGTTGTGACATTTGATAGCACACAAGGTGTTCCTCCAGTATTCGGGAGTTGCATAATCTCATAGTTTGAGGAACATGTATAAGTCATGAAGAAAGCAGTAGCAATGAAACTGTGATGATCAAAATGCTAAGCGAACGGATGGGTCTTGTCCATCACATCATTCTCCTAATGATGTGATCCCATTCATGAAATGACAACACATGTCTATGGTTAGGAAACTTAACCATCTTTGATCAATGAGCTAGTCAAGTAGAGGCATACTAGGGACACAATTTTTGTCTATGTATTCACACATGTACTAAGTTTCCGGTTAATACAATTCTAGCATGAATAATAAACATTTATGATGAAATAAGGAAATAAATAATAACTTTATTATTGCCTCTAGGGAATATTTCCTTCAGTCTCCCACTTGCACCAGAGTCAGTAATCTAGTTCACATCGCCATGTGATTTGACATCAATAGTTCACATCTGTATGTGATTAACACCCGTAGTTCACATTGCTGACCAACACCCAAAGGGTTTACTAGAGTCAATAATCTAGTTCACATCGATATGTGATTAACACCCAAAGAGTACTAAGGTGTGATCATGTTTTGCTCGTGAGAGAAGTTTAGTCGATGGGCCTGTCACAATCAGAGCCGTATGTATTTTGCAAATATTCTATGTCTACAATGCTCTGCATGGAGTTACTCTAGCTAATTGCTCCCACTTTCAATATGTATCCCGATTGAGACTTAGAGTCATCTGGATCGGTGTAAAAGCTTGCATCGACATAACTCTTTATGACGAACTCTGTATCACCCCCATAACCGAGAAATATTTCCTTAGTCCTCATTAAGGATAATTTTGACCGTTGTCCAGTGATCTACTTCTAAATCACTATTGTACCCCCTTGACAAACTCATGGCAAGGTACACAATAGGTCTGGTACACAGCATAGCATATTTTATAGAACCTATGACTGAGGCATAGGGAATGAATTTCATTCTCTTTCTATCTTCTGCCATGGTCGGGCTTTGAGTCTTACTCAATTTTACACCTTGTAATACAGACAAGAACTTCTTCTTTGACTGATCCATTTTGAACTCTTTCAAAAAACTTGTCAAGGTATACACTCATTGAAAAATCTTATCAAGCGTCTTGATCTATCTCTATAGATCTTGTCCAATATGTAAGCAGCTTCACCGAGGTCTTTCTTTGAAAAACTCCTTTCAAACTCTCCTTTATGCTTTCTAGAAAATTCTACATCATTTCCGACCAACAATATGTCATTCACATATACTTATCAGAAAGGATGTAGTGCTCCCACTCACTTTCTTGTAAATACAGGCTTTTCCATAAGTCTGTATAAAACCATATACTTTGATCACCTTATCAAAGCATATATTCCAACTCCGAGATGCTTGCACCAGTCCACAGATGGATCGATGGAGCTTGCACACTTTGTTAGCACCTTTAGGATTGACAAAACCTTCTGGTTGCATCATATACAACTCTTATTTAAGAAATATCCATTTAAGGAATGCAGTTTTGACATCCATTTGCCAGATTTCATAAAATATGGCAATTGCTAACATGATTCGGACAGATTTAAGCATCACTACAATTGAGAAAATCTCATTGTAGTCAACACCATGAACTTGTCGAAAACCTTTTTGCGACATCCATTTATTTTCTATGGCTTGCCGATCATCAGGCAAGTCCACCAAAGTCCACACTTTGTTCTCATACATGGATCCCATCTCAGATGTCATGGCCTCAAGCCATTTCGCGGAATCTGGGCTCATCTCTTCCTCATAGTTCGTAGGTTCATCATGGTCTAGTAACATGACTTCCAGAATAGGATTACCGTACCACTCTGGTGCGGACCATACTCTGGTTGACCTACGAGGTTCGGTAGTAACTTGATCTGAAGTTTCATGATCATCATCATTAGCTTCTTCACTAATTGGTGTAGGAATCACTGGAACTGATTTCTGTGATGGACTACTTTCCAATTCGGGAGAAGGTACAATTACCTCATCAAGTTCTACTTTCCTCCCACTCACTTCTTTCGAGAGAAACTCCTTCTCTAGAAAGGATCCATTCTTAGCAACGAATATCATGCCTTCGGATTTGTGATAGAAGGTGTACCCAACAGTTTCCTTTGGGTATCCTATGAAGATGCACTTCTCCGATTTGGGTTCGAGCTTATCAGGTTGAAGTTTTTTCACATAAGCATCGCAGCCCCAAACTTTAAGAAATGACAACTTTGGTTTCTTGCCAAACCACAGTTCATAAGGCGTCGTCTCAACAGATTTTGATGGTGCCCTATTTAAAGTGAATGCAGCTGTCGCTAATGCACAACCCCAAAACGATAGTGGTAAATCGGTAAGAGACATCATATATTGCACCTTATCTAATAAAGTATGGTTACGACGTTCGGGCACACCATTACGCTGTGGTGTTCCAGGTGACGTGAGCTATGAAACTATTCCGCATTGTTTTAAATGAAGGGCAAACTCGTAACTCAAATATTCACCTCCACGATCAGATTGTAGAAACTTTATTTTCTTGTTACAATGATTCTCCACTTCATTCTGAAATTCTTTGAACTTTTCAAATGTTTCAGACTTGTGTTTCATTAAGTAGATATACCCATATCTGCTCAAATCATCTGTGAAGGTCAGAAAATAACGATACCCGCTATGAGCCTCAACACTCATTGGTCTGCATACGTCAGTATGTATTATTTCCAATAAGTCAGTAATTCGTTCCATTGTTACGGAGAACGGAGTTTTAGTAATCTTGCCCATAAGGCACGGTTCGCAAGCATCAAATGATTCATAATCAAGTGATTCCAAAATTCCATCTTTATGGAGTTTCTTCATGCGCTTTACACCGATATGACCCAAACGGCAGTGCCATAAATAAGTTGCACTATAATTATTAACTTTGCATCTTTTGGCATCAATATTATGAATATGTGTATTACCACGATCGAGATTCAATAAACCATCAACATTTGGTGTATGACCATAGAAGATTTTTATTCATGTAAATGGAATAACAATTATTCTCTGTCTTAAATGAATAACTGTATTACAATAAACATGATCTAATCATATTCATGCTCAACACAAACACCAAATAACATTTATTTAGGTTCAACACTAATCCCCAAAGTATGGGGAGTGTGCGATGATGATAATATCAATCTTGGCACCACTTCCAACACACATCGTCACTTCATCCTCAATTAGTCTCTATTCATTCTGCAACTCCTGTTTCGAGTTACTAATCTTAGCAACCGAACAAGTATCAAATACCCAAGGGCTACTATGAACACTAGTAAGGTACACATCAATAACCTGTATATTAAATATACCTTTGTTCACTTTGCCATCCTTCTTATCTGCCAAATGTTTGGGGTAGTTCCGCTTCCAGTGACCATTTCCTTTGCAGTAGAAGTACTCAGTTTCAGGCTTAGGTCTAGCTTTGGGCTTCTTCACGGGAGTGTCAACTTTCTTGCCATTCTTTTTGAAGTTCCCTTTTCCTTCCCCTTGCCGTTTTCTTGAAACTAGTGATCTTGTTTAATCATCAACACTTGATGCTTTTTCTTGATTTCTACCTTTGTCGATTTCAGCATCACGAAGAGCTCGGGAATCGCTTTTGTCATCCCTTGCAAATTATAGTTCATCACGAAGTTCTAGTAACTTGGTGATGGTGACTAGAGAACTCTATCAATCACTATGTTATCTGGAAGATTAACTCCCACTTGATTCAAGTGATTGTAGTACCCAAACATTCTGACCACATGCTCATTAGCTGAGATATTCTCCTCCATCTTTGAGGCAAAGTATTTGTCATAGGTCTCATACCTCATGACACGGGCATGAGTCTGAAATACCAATTTCAGCTCTTTGGAACATCTCATATGCTCTGTAGCGTTTCAAAACATTTTTGAAGTCCCGGATCTAAGCCGTAAATCATGGTGCACTAAACTATCAAGTAGTCATCATATTGAGCTAGCCAAACATTCATAATGTTTGCATCTGCTCTTGCAATAGGTCCGTCACCTAGAGGTGCATCAAGGACATAATTCTTCTATGCAGCAATGAGGACAAACCTCAGATCACGGACCCAGTCCACATCATTTCTACTATCATCTTTCAACTTAGTTTTATCTAGGAACATATAAAAAACATAGGGAAGCTACAACGCGAGCTATTGATCTACAACATAATTTGCAAAATACTATCAGGACTAAGTTCATGATAAATTAAAGTTAAATTAATCATATTACTTAAGAACTCCCACTTAGATAGACATCCCTCCAGTCATCTAAATGATCACGTGATCCATATCAACTAAACCATGTCTAATCATCATGTGAGATGGAGTAGTTTTCAATGGTGAACATCTCTATGTTGATCATATCTACTATATGATTCACGTTCGATCTTTCGGTCTCCAGTGTTCTGAGGCCATATCTGTATATGCTAGGATCGTCAAGTTTAACCCGAGTATTCTGCATGTGCAAAACTGGCTTGCACCAGTTATATGTGAATGTAGAGCTTCTCACACCCGATCATCACGTGGTGTCTCAGCACGAAGAACTGTCGCAACAGTGCATACTCAGGGAGAACACTTATACCTCGAAATTTAGTAAGGGATCATCTTATAATGCTACCACTGTACTAAGCAAAATAAGATGCATAAAAGATAAACATCACATGCAATCAAAATATGTGACATGATATGGCCATCATCTTCTTGTACTCATGATCTCCATCACCTAAGCACCGTCATGATCTCCATCATCACCGGTGCGACACCTTGATCTCCATCGTAGCATCGTTGTCATCTCGCCAACTATTGTTACTACGACTATCGCTACCGCTTAGTGATAAAGTAAAACAATTACATGGCGATTGCATTGCATACAATAAAGCGACAACCATATGGCTCCTGCCAGTTGCCGATAACTTTGTTAAAAACATGATCATCTCATACAACAATTTATATCTCATCATGTCTTGACCATATCTTATCACAACAAGCCCTGCAAAAATAAGTTAGACGTCCTCTACTTTGTTGTTGGAAGTTTTACATGGCTGCTACAGGCTTCTAGCAAGAACCGTTCTTACCTACGCATCAAAACCACAACGATTTTTTGTCAAGTGTGCTGTTTTAACCTTCAACAAGGACCGGTCATAGTCAAACTCGATTCAACTAAAGTTGGACAAACAGACACCCGCCAGCCACCTATGTGCAAAAGCATGTCGGTAGAACCAGTCTCATGAACGCAGTCATGTAATGTCGGTTCAGGCCGCTTCATCCAATAATACCGCCGAATCAAAGTAAGACGTTGGTGGTAAGAAGTATGACTATTATCGCCCACATCTCTTTGTGTTCTACTCGTGCATAAAACATCTACGCATAGACCTGGCTCGGATGCCACGGTAGGGGAACGCAATAATTTCAAAAAAAATCCTACGATCACGCAAGATCTATCTAGGTGATGCATAGCAACGAGAGGGGAGAGAGTGTCCACGTACCCTCGTAGACTGAAAGCGGAAGCATTTCAATAACGCGGTTGATGTAGTCATACACCTTGATGATCCGTCCTAATCAAGTACTGAACGTACGGCACCTCAACGTTCAGCACACGTTCAGCTCGATGATGTCCTCGCCTTCTTGATCCAGCAAGACGGGCGAAGTAGTAGATGAGTTCTGGCAGCACAACGGTGTGGTGACGGCGTTGGTGAAGAATAATCTCCGCAGGTCTTCGCCTAAGCACTACAGAAACTATGACAGAGGATAAACTAGAGGGGACGGGGTTGCCGGCACACGGCTTGGTGTTTCTTGATGTGTCTTGGGTGCTAGCCATGCCCCTCTATTTATATGTTGAGCCTTGGGGTCGAAACTTGGAGTAAAAGCCTCCACAAAGTCGGTTTCACCCGAAAGGCAAGAGTCCTTCTTGGACTCCAGGGCTAGATGCCAGGGTTCTCGGCGTCTGGACCCAGACACCAAGGACCCTAGCATCTGGCCCCTGGACTCCGCAAAACTTCCTTTTGTGCTTTCCAAAAACCTTGTGGGCTTTCCCTTTTGGCCCAAATAAAGTGTTCTCGTACCCAAACATTTCGGGAAACATACGGAACCCCTTCCGGTGAATTCTGGAACCCTTCCGAAGACCAAACACTATTATCCCATATATCAATCTTTATCTTCGGACCATTCCAGAGTTCCTCGTCATGTTCGTGATCACATCCGGGACTCCGAACAACATTAGGTCACCAACATACATAACTCATATAATATTATATCGTCAACGAACATTAAGCATGCGGACCCTACGGGTTCGAGAACTATGTAGGCATGACTAAGACACTTCTCTGGTTAATAACCAATAGTGGAACCTAGATGCCCATATTGGCTCCTACATATTCTACGAAGATCTTTATCGGTCGAACCGTTCTGACAACATATATTATTCCCTTTGTCATCGGTATGTTACTTGCCCGAGATCTGATCGTCGGTATCTTCATACCTAGTTCAATCTCGTTACCGGCAAGTCTCTTTACTCGTTTCGTAATACATCATCCCGTAACTAACTCATTATTCACATTTCTTGCAAGGCTTATTATGATGTGCATTACTGAGAGGGCCCAGAGATACCTCTCTGATACTCGGAGTGACAAATCCTAATCTCGATCTATGCCAACCCAACAAACACCTTCAGAGACACCTGTAGAGCATCTTTATAATCACCCATTTACGTTGTGATATTTGATAGCACACAAGGTGTTCCTATGGTATTCGGGAGTTGCATAATCTGATAGTCTGAGGAACATGTATAAGTCATGAAGAAAGCAGTAGCAATGAAACTGTGACGATCAAAATGTTAAGCTAACGGATGGGTCTTGTCCATCACATCATTCTCCTAATGATGTGATCCCGTTCATCAAATGTCAACACATGTCTATGGTTAGGAAACTTAACCATCTTTGATCAACGAGCTGGTCAAGTAGAGGCATACTAGGGACACTATGTTTCGTCTATGTATTCACACATGTACTAAGTTTCCGGTGAATACAATTCTAGCATGAATAAGAAACATTTATCATGAAGTAAGGAAAAAATAATAACTTTATATTGCCTCTAGGGCATATTTCCTTCAGATTGCTCACATTGTGGTGCATCCGACTCAGACGGCTTTCATGTCGGATGACATATTCTGGAGGTTGTGGTCATTCTACATGAAATCTTACACAAAGTTCACTCGAAGAAACTAGATGGAGCTGTCGTCAAAGTGGACATTTGAGAAAGTCTACGATGAAGTTAAGTGGCCATTTTTGCAACAGGCCTGGCGTATGAAGAGTTTTGATGCGGCTTGAAGGAAGCAGGTCGAATCTTTTGTATAACCAGGCAATGTAGGGATGAAGTTCAATGATGACATGGGTCATTATTTCTAGACGCAAAAGGGATTGTGGCAGGGGGTCTGATGTATCCTATCCTCTTTAATATCGTCGTCGACATGTTGGTGGTTCTCATTGGTCGAGCAAAAGAGGATGGACAGATAGGTGGACTGATTCCACATATCGTTGAGGGTCGGCTAATTCTAATAACCTGTGTGCTTACAACCATGCCGATGTTCCCTTTGTCCTTCTTTGAAGTACCTGTGGTGGTACAAAAAAAATTGGACTTCTCGATCATGATTTTTTGTGCGAACTGATGAAAATAAATCAAAGTATAGACTAGCCAAGTGAGATATAATTTGTAGGCCGAAGGACGAAGGGGTTTAGGTATTGATAACCTCGAAGTAAAGAACATGTGCATGCTAAGTAAATGGCTATATAGGCTATCTGTGGAGAGGGAGGGTGTGCGGATATAGCTATTGCGTAACAAGTATTTCCACAGTCCAAAACCCTCGCCCAAGTCATGGCACAGCTGAATGATTCTCCTTTTTGTAAGGGGTTGATGAGGACAAAGATTGTCTTCTTCAATAGTAGCAAGTTCATAGTTGGGAACGGTAATACTACTAGATTCTGGGAGGATACATGGCTAGGGGAGACGTAGTATCCATCCCTTTACAATATTGTACAACATAAAGATGCTTTTGTTACTACAATACTAGGATCAGTTCTCTTAAATATTCATTTCAGGATACCCCTCGTGCGGGGGGATGGGATAGGTGGCTAAATCTTGTGCATAGATTGATAAAGGTTAACCTTTCTTATGAGTCAGTTACTCTGCACTAGAAACTTTCGTTGTCATGTATGTCAATTAACACTAGGCCAATCCGAAAGTCCCTTCATGTTTGGAAAATTAAGGTACCTTTAAAAATAAAGGTCTCCATGTGGTTTGTACACAAGCAAGTGATCTTGACTAAGGACAACTTGACAAACCGTAGCTGGGAGGAGAGTAAAAGGTGTTGCTTCTGTAATCAGGATGAAACCTTACAACATCTTTTTCTCCAATGTCCACTAGGAAAGTTATTGTGGCGTGCAATGCATTTGTCCTTTAATGTCAGTCCTCCTATAAGCATTTTCACTTTATTTCGGACATGGCAAAACGGGTTAGAGCCTAAGACAACGACCCATATTCAGTCGGAGTGTGTGCATTAGAGCATCTCTAGCAGACCCCATATAACGCCGACCCGCAAAACGTGTTTGCAGTTCACGAAAAAACGATTTTGCGGGCCGGCGCGGGCGGCCGCAGAGTCAGACCCGGCAAAATGGACCCTTATAAAAGGGTATTCGCGGAATATGCTCTTTAATGGGTCGACTTTGCGGGGTCTGCTCGGGTGCCGCTCCCGCTGGCCCGCAATTCCGAACTTTGCAATTCAATTTGACACAAGAAAATACATTTCTTTACTTTTTCAACGGCATTGGGTAAATAAGACTTCACCAAATCTTTGCAAGAATAGCAAGACCAAAGAAAACAAGAACCACAATTATGCACTTTAGAAGATATTCAACTTCCATAACTGCTCCCACTAGTTGGACCAATATCTTCTCCATGCATTCGTTGTTGATCTGCGGATACTTGATTTTGCATTCTTCATTATTCTTCTTTGGTTCTGGAGAAGTAGACGTTGCTTCCCCACTACTTTCTTCTCTAATTGCACATGCAGCCGCATCATTACCTTTGATTCTACTAAGGAGTGCACAAACATCTATTAAGTTTCTTTCTATCAATAAATCAATGTATTCTCCTTCCCAAAACCAAAATGAGCATCCATCTTCCTACACACATGACGATGTTCGAAATGAGCTATCGCAATTGAACCAAAGAATACGGTGCCAAAGCCGAATGAAAACAATACATACCCCGTCGTTTTCGCATTTGAAGAACACCCATCCGGGATGCTTCAGCGTGCCTGAAGTTAGCCGCAACACTGTCCGCATGCAGTCGTCGCACTGTATGAGCGGCATCGGCGAGCCGCAGAGCCGTTGCGCGAGCGCCGAGCCCGGCGGACGGCCGACCGAATCCATGCCTGCAAACCGTCGGCGGTGGCGACAGGACGAATCTGTACCTGCATGCGGTGATGGAGCTTTGTCGGGGCTGCGCGGGGTGCTCCCCGACCATTCCATCGCTTGGCGCAGCCACCAGCGGTCGGAAAAGCCAAATCCGGCCACCCGCGTCAAATGGTTGTAGATCTACAACTTTCCGGCCCGCCGACGCAGGAGGTGGTGGCGGAGGGCAACCTCGGGCGTGTGGCGGCCTTTCGGCGTGATCCCGCCGTCTACTTTCGCCAGAATCATGGGCGGCAGCCTGGCGGCGGGGTGAGGGGGAAAGGGGAGGTGGTAGGTAGGGAAAAGCGCGGGCTGAAATGTCCTCCCACCAACTGCTCCTGCTATATGCAGGGCGCCGACTGGCCGGGGAGGGGGGAGGGGAGAACCCGCGTATTCGAGGGTTGGGGTCGAGATTTTGCCGCGCCCCGCAAAAATATTTACGGGTTGGACGCGTTTGCGGGGTCTGTTCAGGCGGGATGTTCCGCGCCGACCCGCATTTTGGCGGTATTTTGCGGGTCGCGGATTTTTACGGGGTCTGCTAGAGATGCTCTTACTTTGGGCTATTTGGAATTGTCGGAATACTGTTATTTTTAACAGACAAAACATCACAAATGTTTTGCATGTCATCTTTCGGGCGACTAGCTGGATTCGTACGTGGTCGTTACTCAGTCATGCGGAAGTCAAGGAGCATATGGCTTTGGATGACGGTCCAACAATACAATAGGTGTCTAGTCATCTTGTCTTATTTTTGCCGGTTGTGGCAGCTTACTATTTTATTTTTGGTTTTGCTTGCGAAATTGTATGGATACATACTTTGTGAAGACTTTATTTAATAATGTGACGATGTGCATCAATTGATGCAGAGGTCATGGGTCATCCTCCTTTAAAAAAAATACTATAAACAGGTGGGTGTGGAGACTTTGAACTTGCTTTTCAAAGGAAAAAAGATGACGTGTGTGTACAGACCAATTCTGTTTATCTGCAACGGAGGAAGGAAAATATCAGCTGAGCAACCAGCATTATCCATCAAGCCGTGCAATCATGCACGCACGGCACTGTGCTTGCTTATGTGCCGTTCTGTTCCGGGGCATGAGGTTCCGCCAGTTGCATATGAACTCGATCTGCCAGAAGATTCAACAAAAGTTTGTGACAACGACATGCGGTAAAGCGGTGCCACAGCTACCACTGCTGAATATTCCGACTAGCTACGTAGCAGCTAGATGAGTTTCGTTTTTTTTTTTGAAACGAAGGCAAAAGCTTTGCCTCATCCATTAATTAAGATAGAAAAGAGTTTTTTACAGGACACCCACAAACACGGCATGCGGATTATTCGCGTGAAATAAAAGACCCTAGCTTTTGTTGGAGTTGTGTCGAATATAATGTACAAGGTAGGTTACAGTTGGACTTGTAGTTGTATCGTGTTTACATAGGATGTGGAGTCGTGTCCTAGTAGGACACTTGTATCCTAGGCCTCTCATATATAGCGGGGGTAGACACACGATGTAACCTATGCCAACATAATAGCACCGGAACGCAGGGGAAGCCGGCGGCATGTGCCGGTGTCCAGGGCGACCAGGTGCGGTATTGTGACGGTGTCACGGGAAGGAGCGCCCGTAGTCAGGCCCCGGGGATGTAGCCATATCGGTGAACCTCGTTAACAAATCTCGGTGTCGTGCTTGTGTGATTGCTTGATCCTCGGATGGTCGACGGAGTGCCTCGGATTTATTCTAACAAGTGGTATCATGAGTTAGGTTGTTTGGAGGTCGTTGTGTTGATTTAGAGGAAGAGCGGGGGGTAAACGTGCAAGCTGACGGCGATTTGTTCCAAGCCTCGACGAGATGCGATCGGAATCAGAGGCGTCGGGCGAGTCGTGCGGCGGTGGATCGATGGATTGATCGGGCGAGCGTACTCGAGGCGCACGCTGAGATCGCTGGCGCCTGGCGGCCTATCCTGCAGGCAAGCCCAGGCGGGGCAGGCCGAGCAAGCCCCAAGTGGGGCTGCGGCCCGTGCAGCTGGGCAGGCCGAGGCGCGGCAGCATGAGCAGGATGGCTGGTGAAGCAGGCACGAAAGCGCTACGAAGCAGCGAACCGTGTGATTTGTTTGAGAAAAAAAAAGAGGACCGAGTCCTTGTGTGCGACGCGGACGAAGGCAGCAGATCAATGGGGAAGGAAAATCCATCAAACTATACGTATTCTGTGAATAGTATGGCATTGGCAGGACAAGGCAATAGCTAGCGTCGGGAGTTGTGCCCGGGAGCTACATGAAAGACCAAGTTTGGTTGGATTTTGCTATTAGTACATGGGGGTGTACCTCATCAGGTTTTGCTCGTGTACTTGGGGCATTGCAGTGGAAGCTCAGTCAATTTTTCACAGCGTCAGTCATACGAAGAATCATGACGCCATCAGGCATTGGGTTTGAGGTGGAGAAGTTCAACGGAACAGAAAACCTTGGGTTATGGCAGACAAGGGTGAAAAATTTGTTGGCACAAGAGGGATGCTCGAAGGCGTTGCAGGAAGTCATGTCAGCTGTGATGGATGGAAATTTCGTGGAAGACGATTTGGGAGCCTTGAGCGTGTCATACAGTCGACCGAGTTCGGCGGGGTTGGACTTGCAGTCTGACGGATCGACGTGAGTCGATTGGAACAGAAGACGGTGATGGGATCGGCGACATCGACATAGGAGCGTGATGCTGATGGTGACCGACTTCTGGGGCGTGGAAACACGTGGCACAGGCCTGAGTGCTTGTGTGGCTTCGACGAGGCTATGGCGCGAGGTTGATTCAAGACGGCGTACGCATGAGAGCTTGAAGTTGACGAGGCGCGGGGTGGCGCGTACAACCACCATGGAGTCATGTTGAAGGTGGAGCTGGATTGAGGGGCTACGGCGTAAGTGCACAGAGAGTCGAAGCCTATTCAGCGACGGGAAAAAGCGAGTGACATGCAGTTCGGACTGGAGCCCAGTGGTCTGATGGAATCGTGAAACTCGTCATCGGTCGGTGATGATCGGTGGTACTCTGCAGTGGGGGTTGAGTGGTGTGGTTTTGCGACCCTTGAGACTCGACCGAGACAGCGGAGGCTCGACGCGGTAACGGCGGCGAGGCGTGCGGTATGCACGGGACATGGAGACGGGCCAGGGCTCTGGTGGTCATACATGTGGTGAGACAACTGCGAATTTGACTCGGGATGACTACAATCAATGGTGAATTTCCTTCAAGTTTCAGACAGGCGGTCAAGAAAGGAGCGGTGATGTTGAGTTCAGGTAACTCTTATGTGTGACACCCAATATGTGAGTTGTTCACTTTCACGCAGGCCAGCGATCAGTGTGTGATGGCGTTGGACTGATACTCTGGAAGTTGGAAGCGCAAACTAGAGTAATGTGGAACTTAATTTCGCTCGAGTGTTGACTGTGGTCAAAAAAAAGAAGGGACTACAAGTTGCAAGTGGAGTCACATGGAGTCTTTGGAGTAGCAGCGGTGCTCATGGGATAAACTCAAGTCCAATGTACATGAAAGTTTGACGCATGGACAAATTCAAGGTGGTGGAGTATATTCGCCAATGTGGAGTTTGTTGGAGTTGTGTCGAATATAGTGTACAAGGTAGGTTACAGTTGGACTTGTAGTTGTATCGTGTTTACATAGGATATGGAGTCGTGTCCTAGTAGGACACTTGTATCCTAGGCCTCTCATATATAGCGGGGGTAGACACATGATGTAACCTATGCCAACATAATAGCACCGGAACGCAGGGGAAGCCGGCGGCATGTGCCGGTGTCCAGCGCAACCAGGTGCGGTATTGTGACGGTGTCACGGGAAGGAGCGCCCGTAGTCAGGCCCCGGGGATGTAGCCATATCGGTGAACCTCGTTAACAAATCTCGGTGTCGTGCTTGTGTGATTGCTTGATCCTCGGATGATCGACGGAGTGCCTCGGATTTATTCTAACAGCTTCTTTGCGCCGGCGATGACCCAAAGGTTGGCCTCGGCAGAGATGGAGGAGAGCAAGATTGGCGGTGGAGCACTCTTATGCTTAAACACTCTTGCATTACGCTCGTTTCAAATCGTCCATGAGACGAGCATAGTGAGGGAGGCCTTGGCTTGGCGGTTCGGCGTACCATCGGCGCAGGTGCTTGCCCACCACTCGTCCACCGAGTCGAACAGGGGCCAAGCGGAAGTGTCAAGCCCGTGCATGAGGAATTTTTCAATGACCAAAGACCAAAGACGCCGGGTGTAGCGACACTTGTAGAAGAGGTGAGGTCCGCATTCTTGCACCGTCCTGCAAAGAGGGCAGAGATCGCAATTTGGCCACCCACGCTTTGCCAATCTATCTGCCGTCCAAACTCTGTCTTGAAGGGCCAACCAAGCAAAAAATTTGACTTTGGGGGTGGCCCAAACCTTCCAAACCATTTTGTCCAAGGGAGAAAGGACCATCCCTAGGAACTGTGCCCTATACGCGGAGGCCGCCGAGTATTGCCCACAGGTCGTGTGTTTCCAAAGGACATCATCTTCGTTGAGCTCGTCAAGCTGAACCTCATTTAGTATCAACCATAGAGCGAAGAATTGTGTGATGTGCTCGACAGAGACATTAGTAGAGGGGTTTATCTTGAGAATCCAAGCGTTGTGCTTCATGGCCTCCCTCACCTTCCAATTCTTTCTCTTGGAAGCTTCATAGATGAGCGGGGCAATGTCTTTAGGCTTTCGCCCAAGGAGCCAAGGAGAGTCCCAAAAGGGGGTCCTCGCACCGTTACCAACGGTGATGGTGGTGGAAGCATAGAAAAAGTTGAGGTCCTCCTCATTACATGGTTTTCTCATTCCCACCCACATCTTGGTGGGCTCCTTCCATTCGTACCACGGCCATCGCAAACGGAGAGCCCTCGTAAACTTGTCAGTGTTGAGTACCCCAAGGCCTCCGTACTCTAGTGGCCGGCAAACATACTCCCAATTCACCTTGCATTTTGCCCCCGTTGTCTTGTCGGAACCGGACCAAAGAAAAGCTCTCTCAAGGTTGTTGACGCTGTGAAGTATGGTTGGTGGGATGACCAACGGGGTGGCGAGGTAGACCACTTGGAAAGTGATCACCGACTTGACAAGGGCCGTACGTCCAATGGTCTGTCTTTCATGTCTCGCACGAAACCGATTTTAAAAGGCTGGAACTGGAGCAAAGTTAAGGTGCAATTGGGCCAATAATTGCGCTAGAAAATTCGGTAAAAACCTCTCGTGGTCCTGGCATTTATAGGCCTATAGTCTTCATGTTAATAGTCCCAACAACTGCTTGGTTAGGTTCACGCCAAGGCTGAGAAACGGTGACATATTCAATTACATCGTAGGAAAACAATCCAACCATTCATGCATCTCGCGACGAACCGGACAGCAGTGATCTTCCTCTCTTTTATAATGGTGAAATGTTTTGTTAATTTCGAAAAGGGAGAGGTTAATTAAACGCAAAACTACAGGTTTAACATCTAGTAGTTGGACTAGTAGCCCTAACGCTTCTAAATCCCTTCTTTTTCAGAGCAAACAAACTGCTGATGGTAGCTTGGAGCAGGCATGGGTCGTATATACAGGAGGGTGGCACTTCGTTATCAGCAATCAGGGAAGAAATTAAGCTAAACGATCGGTGCTGCGGTCCGGCTGGGTTCATCTCATCACCATATGTGAATTTCTAACCCAACCATTTTGTCAGGACATTAATTGGGTATGCGTCCAATGGAATAATCATGCACGCAAAGTATTCAACTCCGTTCCAGTTCGATCAACACCGATGAAATTACGGAAAACAGCTCGACAGACAGATCCTCCCCAAATTGCGACAACTGGATCACCAATCATCGGCAGTACCATGCACAAGGGAAACTAGTTGTCTGCTGGTTTACAAGTACATGATCAAGATATTTTGCAGCCCATTACCCAGCACTTCTGCCAGTGTAGATCCATGCACTATGCGGTTTTTCCCTTTTTCCAAGAAAATGAGATGGATCATGCGTGACAGAATGATAATCACATGGCGGGAGAATGAATTAGGCGCGTCTGAGCATGGGAGAATCTGACTCGTGAGCTGGGGAGAGCAATCATGCATACGATCCCTAGGAGGATTAGCTCGAACCTGGGCTCCTGATTAGGGGGCAGGCGCCCGGCAAACAGATGACTACGTGCTAGCTCTAGCTCAATCACTTGTGTTAACCGACCCAACCAGCAAATCAATTAACCAGCTAAACACACAGTCTAGGTGTTGGTGTTAACTGAAACTTGCATCCGATGTGATTACGGCTCTGCGTTCTTTCACATATAATATATGAGAATTTTTCTGTTGCCGTGTTTAACACTGTAATGGTTTTTACAACTTTTTTTTGAAGAGAGGTTTTTACAACTTTCAGATAGTTGAAAAGAACATTTCTCCCCATCTTTGTGGATGTGGGCTGTAGTCCAGGCGACGTGTCCTTGCCGACCAGGTTCCAAATATTGTCCAGACTAAATTCGCTAGTTTCTAGATAGATTAAAATTCCACGGGTCTCCTCTCACGCTAGTTTTCGGATAGTTTCAACTTTTTTTTTTGCGGTGGATAGTTTCTACTATTGACCAGGTTTCAATTACTAATTTTCATATATACAAGTCCAAGCCACTCTGCTTACTTGGTCGAGTAAACTCATGTATCGCGGCTCTTCCAAACTCGAGATCGCAAGATTGACATTTTTAAATGCGTTTCACTCACACCGACTGAATAATTCATGAAGCATATATATTCAGGTAGGAGTAGATAATTACGTGTGTGCATGCTGGCATGCTGACTGGCTGCCTGAACTTATAAATTTGGCAAAGCTCAAATCGGAGGAAACTATAATGTTTTGCTCAAGTAAGCAATTCCTGGGAAATATAATTAGAGAATTCAACGCAGCGAGCTGGGTTGCTGCTCAAGTCCGGCACAAACATAATTAAGCATAGCAAACACGTCGTGGATCGGCAGGGTCAAGGCCGCGCGCAATTATTGAGCAAAAACTAATCAGAGATTGGCTCGCTCACGAATTCTATCCGCGGCAATATTACTCCTCCCCTCCTCTTTTGGGTATCTCCAAGGGCCGGTTAGACTCCGCGAGAAAACCTAATTAATCCCTCCTATGATGAGCGATCGGGCGCAGGCCGGTGTGGCATTGTTTACGCTGCATAATGCAAGTACTGGTAAGAGCAAGCAAGCGAGGGAAGCTACGGCTCAGTAGTTTTCTCCCGTCAGAACGTCAATCCTATTTCGCCATTGACAATTTACCCTGCTTGATAAAGCAACTGAGAAAGGGAAAGATTCGAGAGATCGTTCGTCAAGATGTTAGCGCAGCACATTGACGTGTCGGTCGTTGACAGTAACCGGAGGAGGCCCAGCACATACGCGCGTGCAGTAGGTTCGGCCGGCGCATGCATGAAAAACAGCAATGGTCATAGCTCGGTGAGCGGAGGACAATGGACGCCGAGGCGGCGGTGAGGGAAGACGACGACCCGATGTCGCTTCTTACTGTTTGCTTTACCGCCGATCCCGACGTGTGCGCCTCGAGAGTCATCGCTGATCTGCTGGGGGTCAAACAAGTTGGTGTCGTGTGGCTTGCAGAGTTTGAAGCTCCGGAAACACTCGTGCGTACAAGCGCAAACGCCTCTCGGCCAAGCGTGTACGTCGCACGAGACGTCGCGTCCGGATCGACCGGCTCGGCTCTCCCTGGAAGCCAAACGCCAGATCGCGAGCAAATGTTTTGTTTTCTAACAACGGGGCAGATTCCCTGCCTGAATCTCCATTTGAAGAGTTGACGGAGGGGTACAATCGCACAGTTTAGCTCGAGGAACGATAGTCACGCTGTGTTCCGGACACCGTGGAAATGTGAATACTTTTACTGCGATAAATATAAATTAGGGCATCTCCAACGAGACCCCTCGTACAGATTTCCTTTTTCTTCTATTCCCACGGATCCAAATTAGTTATCACAGCTTTAGGGGGTGTTTGGTTCAGAAGTCCTAGGACTTTTTCTAGTCCCGGAGACTAATCAAAAAAGACTTTCTAATAGAGTCTTTTTCTAGTCCCTGTAGAAAACGTCCCTCCCGTTTGGTTCCTAGGGACTTTTTAGGGATTTTTTCTAGTCTCTGGGACTAAAAAGTCCCTGAACCAAACACCCCCTTAGTACGACATTATCAGATTTTCTTTTCTTGTATCAGTGTTTTTTTTCATCTTTTTTTAGTGGCATTTTTCTTCAAAAACTGCTATTTTGGGCCTAGCCCATGTTGTTCGTTGGCTCCCCCTCGCACACACGACAATCCCTATTCGACGCATTTTGCGTCGGACTGCCGTTATTTCGCACAGGAGAGATCGAACGATCGTTCAAGCTGGGCAGGCACGTTTAAACGTTTTAACATCCCGGGTTTTGGGAGCCTCTCCAAGCCAGTTTTTGCTAATTTTGAGTAACCCTTAGAAGTTTCCTCAACCGTTTTTTTTCTTTGTTCTGTTTTTTCCCCTTATTTTTTCCTGTTGTTTTAACTCTCTCTCCTTCTTCACTTCTCTGTTTATTATTATTTTGTTTCTATTTAGTTTTTTTCTTTTTCTTTCCTTTCATTTTTATTTTTCTTTCTTCAATTTTTTCAAATTTTTAAGAAATCTTTGTGCTTTATTGTTTTGTTCATAAACCCAAAAATGTCCACGATTTTCATAAAATGTTTGTACTTTTATAAAAATGTTCATAATTTCAAAAAAAGAATTGTTCACAAATTATAAAAAATGTTCATATTTCTGAATTTTTTTTGCAAAATGTCTATTTTTTCAGGAATTCAAAAATGTTCATGTTTCAAAAATTGTTTGCAATTTTCAAATTTGCTCGGTACGTTTTCCTTCAAAATGTTCATAACTATTTCAAAAACACTTCCTGCTTTCAAATTAGTGCACAAATTTTAAAAAATGTTCATGTTTCAATTTTGCAGGAGTTTCAAAAAATGTTCGTGTTTTCAAATTTTGATTGTATTTTTCAAAAATTGTTTGGAAGGTAATTTAAAAATTATTCAGAACTTCAAAAAATGTCCTAGTTTTCGCAAGTTGTTTACATATTTTAAAAAATGTTCATGTTTCCATTTTAGGATTTTCAAAAAATGTTCCTGTTTCAAACATTGTTCAAAAGTTTCAAAAAATGTTCATGCTTTAAATTTTCTTTGGGGATTTCAAAAAATGTTTTCTTTCCCAAATTTTGTTTTGGTATTACGAAATAGTCCCTCCGGTCCCTTTTACTTTGTATATTAGAATTGTTTAAAGTCAAACATCATAAAGTTTGACCATATATTTATATGAAAAAATATCAACATCTACCATGCTATAGTTATACAACACAAAAATTTAAGTCATGACACATCTACTGATATTGATTTCATATTATGACTGTTGGTATTTTTTCTATGAAGTTCGTAAAACTTTACGAGGCTTGACTTCAGACAAATCTTATATGCGAACTAAAAATGACCAGAGGAAGTATGTTCCCATTTCAAGTAAGTGTTCGCAATATTCAAAAATTGTTTTCAGCATTTAGTGATTTGCGTTGCCCTAGAAAAAACTGTGTTCGTAAGTTCAGAAATTGTTTCGAATCTACGCTGGGGTTCGGTTCTTAATAGTTTGTGTTGTGTTACAATCCCTAAAGCCCGCTGGCCCAGCTGGTTGTATCGCCTAGCCTCTATGTTTGATACTGTGCGAAGGCACCATTTTTGAAGCCAGTACTTGATCGCATCCTGCCGAAACATAAACCGGCCGAGAAAGCCCGCCAATTGGACGCTCTATGTGAAACCCCAACAACTTGACGCAAAGAGTATCATATAGGACTTCTCGCCAAATATCGAGCTGACGCGTATCCCCTACAACGTACGCTACGTTTTGGGCCGGCCCAATTCAGGATTCCTCCACCACCGATTTTGGGAATGCTCTGGAACCATCCCAAACCAGTTTTTCTTTTCTTTTTTCCTTCCTGTTTTTTCTTTTGTTTTATTTTTCTCTTTCTTTTTTGTTTATGTCTTTTTTTTTTTATTTACTGCTCTGCATTTCTTTTTCTTTCTTTTCCTTTTTCCGGCTATCTTTCAAAGTTTGAAGGTCCAGAAACACTTGTGCGTACAAACTCAAACGCCTCTCCGCCAAGTGTGTACGATTGCACGAGACATCGCGTCCTGATCGACCAGCCTTGACCGGCTCGGCTATCCCCGGAAGCCAAACGCCAGATCAGGAACAAATGTTTTGTTATATTATTTTAACAAGGGACAGATTCCCTGCCTATCTTCATTTCAAAAAAATTGACCGAGGAGTGAACCAATATGTGGTTAGATAGTTAGGAGGACAATAATATCCCAAGCCCAGCAGGGTTCAAATCTTGGTGTTCACATTTATTCTGAATTAATTTTGGTATTTTCGGCGATGCACGTTCAGTGGAAGGAGATATTCCCGCTACGAGGCGCTTACAGCGACTTCGTAAAATCTCAAAATGACATGTCGACCCAGTCTCTCAGAGGTGCTCATAGGGGGAAGCAGTGCGTGTGTTTGTTCATAAGGGGTGAGTGTATGCGCGTATATATGAGCGTTTGCGTCTATACTGTGTTAAAGTCTAAGGAGTACAATTGCATAGTTTAGCACGAGGAATTCTAGTCATGCTGTGTTCCCAATGCCGTAGAAATGTCAAAACTTTTACTACGACATATATCCCTCGTAACCCTTTTCTTTTTCTTGTTCTCCCTCCGATCGATATTAATTGACACTCTTTTGTATTCCCTCCGTTCCTAAATATAAATTTTTGTAGAGATTCCACTTTGAACCAAATACGGATGTATATAGATGCATTTTGAGTGTAGATTCACCAAAGTTCAAAAAAGCGCTAGGCGCTAATTATGCGTTTGGGCACCTACTTGCGCTTTTCTAGCTTAGGCGTGATTAGGCGAAATTAGGCGCAATTAGGCGTTAGTACTGTAACGTGAAGAAATAAGCTAGATGGGCTGGGCTAGCCCACTAAACCATAGGCCCATCTTCATATCCTCCTACTAAAAGCTCTCGTCTGCTGCAGTCGATAGGAAATTTAGGTTTCCTCCTCACGCCGCCTCCCCCCCTCGTCCTTTCTGTCCCGTTGCACGAGGCTGCCTCCCTCCCTCTTCCTCTGTCCCTTGTCGGAGAAGCTTGATCCCTCGCCGGAGAAGCTCAATCCCTCGCCGGAGAAGCTCGATTTGTCGTCGGGGCAGTTGAATCCCTCGTCGGCGAGGATGAATCCTCGCAGGGGAGGTCGAATCCTCGCCGGGGAGACTGATTTCTCACCTCAGAAAGCTGATTCCTCGCCGGAGAGGCTGATTTCTCGCCGAAGGACCTCGCCTGCCGCTTTTTTGAGCGCCTAGGGCCAAAGCGAGGCGCTATGCCAACGCCCAGCGCTTAAGCGCGCCTAGGCGAGCGCCTAATAGCGCCTTCTTGAACAGTGAGATTCACTCATTTTGCTCCGTATGTAGTCCATAATAAAATCTCTACAAAGACTTACATTTAGGAATGGAGGAAGTACAAGTTTAGTAAAAATTGCATTAAAACAGCGTCAATTAATTTGCATCGGGGGGTATCGGATTCTTTTTTCATTTTTTGCTAATGGCAATTTTCTCACTAAAACTGCTATTTTGGGCCTAGGCCAACTGGATTGTTCTCTTTCTCTTGCACGCCCCTAGGTGGAAATCCCTATTTGACGCGTTCTCCATCAAAATATGGGAACTCCTAGTCCGCGCATTCAGCGCCGATCAAGGAACTTGGCACCTGCACGTTTCGTTCGTGTGTCGTTTTCAAAGCTGGCCAATTGGCGATCGTTCTTTCCTTCAACTGTTTTCTATGACTGTTTCGGGAAGTATTTCGGGAAATGTTTCTCACAATGTTTCTTCGACTATTTCTATGTGTGTGTGTCTCTAACTGTTACAGGAAGTATTTCCTTCACAATTTCGTGAACAATAGAAATCAGAAAAGATCTGGTGAACAAAAAGCTGATGAACAAATTAGAACTGAAAGAACAGACTCCTGAAGAAAATTTAAAAAAAGTTCATGCAATTAAAGAAAAAGTTCATCGGATTTGAAAAAAACTTCATCAGTTCTGAAAAAAGTACATCGGAATTGAAAAGGAATTCCTTGATTTTGAATAAAGTTCAAAGAATTTGAGAAAAGTTCATAGATTTAAAAAAATCATAAAATTTGAAACAAAAATCGTTGTTTTTTTAAAAAAATCATCAAATTTGGAAAAGGAGTCCATCGAATTTGAAACAAGTTCATCAAATTTGAAAAAAGTTCATTGATTTTCAAAAAAAGTTTGTCAAATTTGGAAAAAGAGTTCATCAAATTTGAAAAAAAATCATCGAGTTTGAATAGTTCTTCAAAATTAAAAAAATATCATCAAATATGAAGAAATTTCATCAAATTTAATAAAAAATCATCGAATTTGTAAAAAAAAGTTCATCAATTTTTTTAAAAAAATCTAATTATAAAAGTTCATCGTTTTAGAAAAAGGTTCATGAAATTTGAGAAAAAAGTCTCGCATTAAAAAAACAAAAAAGAATGAAAATAAAAGGATAAAAGAACAAAACGAACTGAATACGTAAATGAAAAAAGAAGAGAAGTAGAATTACACACAGCGCCCAAGGGGTCGCGGTTTCGATCCCCTCTGCCTGCGCACTTTTTTTAACGTCTTTGAAAACAGAAAAAAAATACAAATGGGTCGTGCCTAGTTAACGTGGCTGCAGGCGCCGTTTGCAGAATATACGTTAACGGGCGCCTCCAGGGCTAAATAGGATTCGCGTAAAAAAATATGTCACTGTACCGCACAGGAGAGAGTTCTGAAGAGTGAATTTTATTGCCTTTTCTTGTCGGTTTTACTTGACAATTCAAAATCAATAAAGCGGAAAGAAATTAAAGGCAGTGGACCGAGCCGTTTAAGCATTTTTGGCCTTCCCGGTTTTGGGAACCTTCTAGAGGTCTCCAGCCGGTTTTTTACTGCTCCACAAAACTTCTAGAAGGTTCCTGAACAGGAGTTTTTTTCTTTTATATTTTCTTTCCCTTTTTGTTTTTTCCTATTTTTTTCTTTTTCTGTGTATTTTTGTTTTTAGTTTCTTTTTTCCTTTCATTTTTCCTTTTCTTTTTCATTTTCACTTCCATTTCTCAAATTTATATTTCTTTTTCAAAAAGTACTCAGAAATTTTTAGAATGTTCCCATTTTACAAATTATGTTCGTTATTTTTGTGCAATGCTTTTTTCCACAGATGTTCGGGAAATAAAAACGGTTCGCCTTTTTAGACCTTACCAACATACTAAAAAAAGTATTCTATACTGGGGTCTGTGCTCTTGACAAGCAGTGTTTCCAGTCTAGCTATGTCAAATCGGGTGTGAAGTGTCCTTCTAGGTTCTGGCTGGTAGAGCAGAGGACTGAAAATCCTCTTTAGTTTCACGCATGGGACTCTAAATCCCAATTGCGCTAGCTCTGTGGTTCAATTCTACAACAGAACGAACAATGAATGAATGTGGGCGGTCAAGTTTTGTGCACAAAGCAAATAAAATTTAGTTAAAAAAATTCCATTTAAAAAATTTGTACACAAATTCAAAAAAGTACACATGTTTAAATATTCAAAATGAAAATATGTTTCGGAATTTCAAATAATTGTTCGTATTTCCAAATTTTGTTCACAATTCAAAGATGGTCAGGAATTTCAATAAAAATCCTATTTTTAGAATTTGTTACAAATTTAAAAACTATTTTCGTTTTAAAAATTCACATATGCAAAAATGCTTGCACATTTTGAAAAAATGTTCCTTTTCTTAAATTAGTTTGCAATTCCAAAAAGTGCACGAGTTTCGTAAAACTAGTTTGAAATTTTGAAAGATATTCACCTTTTAGGAAAATATTGTTTTTCAGAAAATGTTTTGCGTTTACAATAGGTATGTCATTATTTCAAAAAATGTTCTCGTATTTAATATCTATCCCTTTTTTTAGTTTCCCAAATAAAGTTTGCGCTTCAAAAATAGTTTATTATTAAAAATCATGTTTGGCATTTTTTTAAAAAGTTTTAATATGCCATGTATTATATTTAATATATGCCGGGCTGCCATTTTACACACTAAACCTCAGGTACCTATAGTGCTATGGACGCGCTTTCCTTGTGGGGGGACTTGTGTTCCATCCCTCGCCCACAAGTTTTATGGAAGTTTGCGAATTTGTTTTATTTTGTGCCGCTTCTTGTTTGTTTTTGAATATTCACTCTGCCAATCTTTCAGACATAGCTCGTCAGGGGAAGTGGCTAGCGTATCACATGTACATGTACAGGTCACGGGCTGGATTCCATCTCTGGCGCCCTCATATTTTTTGCACCTTTCATTCCGGGAAGGACAACGAATGGGCCGGTTCCTTCCGTTTATTCATATTGTGAGATCTTTATTTGTTTTATTTTTAAAATTCGAAAAATTATAAATATACCTATTAGAAAATAACTTTACATACGAAAGATGAAAACAGTTATCATGTATTTATGAAATGTTAAATATGTATAGAAAAAATGTTTCTGATATATACATAAAATGTATACAAACATAGTATAATCTGCATGGAAAGAAGTATAAATAAAAATATATAATATTTCAATTTTTAGAAACATGCCAATCATGCATATAAAATATTAAATGTGTATAGATTTTTTTCGATGTATAAAAAAATGCACAATGTCTATGAAAAAAGTAGAAATAAAAATATATAAGTTTTCATTTTATTGAAACATGTTTATCATGCTTTTAAAAATATTAAAATTTTACACCAAAAATAATGTATATTATTTTTTGATGTATACAAGAAAAATTACAATGTGTAAGGAAAATTAGACATAAAAAATATGTATTAAAAATGTTAATCATGTGTTTGGACAATTTTAAACGAGTATATAAAGATGTTCCTGGTGTATACAAAAAATGTACAGTGTCTATGAAAAAGGTAAACTTGATAAACTATATGTTGTAGAAAATGTTGATCATGTTTTCCAAAAAGCATTAAACGTGTATATAAAAAAGTTCCTGGTGTAAACAAAAAAATGTTCGATGTGTGTAGAAAAAGTAGACATCAAAAAGTAATCATTGTAAAAAATGTTAATCACATATGTAGCAAATATTAAAAATCTACATAAGAAAATTGATGTTGTTTACGAAAAATGTACAAATGTGTATGGAAAAAGTAAATATCAAAATCGTATGTTGGGAAAAATGTCAATCATGTATTTAAAAAGTATTTGCGCAATGTAAATAAATGTTTTTTTTCAATTAAAAATTGTTAAGCGTGTATTTAAATAAGTGTTGACCATATATTTCAAAAAGTGTTCATAGCATTTTTTTTTAAAATGTACATTGTGTATTTGAGAAATGTTGAACGTGTATTAAGAAAATATTTCGTGTGTACACCAAAAATGTACACTATGCACTGAATAAATAGATATGTGTTGAAGGAAAAGGAAAAATGATGAAAAGTAGCAACAAAACATATAGAAAACAAAGAAAAACGAGAACGAAAACCATAGGAGACCGAAGTATAACGAAGAAAAAAAGGAAACCCAAGGGAAGAAACAAAAGAAAGCATTAGAAAAATGAAACAAAAAACCAAGTAAAAACTAGTACATAAAAGGAAACAGAAGAAACGATGAAAGAAACAAAAGAAACTGAAGAGAAACCGGCAAAAGAAGCAAAGAATACTAAAGAAAAAGGAAAAAGAACCAGTAAAAATGTTAAAGAAATTAAGAAACCGGTTAAAAATACTAAAATAGAAGAAAAACAATAAAACCATCGTGGCGAGTAGTCATCTCGTCCGCACGTTTCATCTCTATGCCGGCGCGGAGAGGAATCATGACAGAGCAAAGGAGAATCATCTCTACACCGTGGAGAAGGGTCATCATTCCGCCGAGGATGTTCCTCTTGGCGATGTGGAGAACGCTCTCTTGTGCGCTCTATCCGAGTACCAACCCTTCGACCGACCAACTGACGAGGAAGTGATGAAGCGATAGTCTGCGCTCGGCTCTCTGTTCCTGTTGGGATCCAAGTGCGAGATGACAGACGGTTACGATACTGGAAAAGGAGCTCGTTGTGCACAACTATTTCCTTTAGGAAGGTTGATAGTCGTCGGATACTGTCTGCCACAACTCCTCTTCAGGCTATTGGATTACATCCGCCAACCTGCTCCTTAATCAGACATTGTCCATTGGGATGCGAAGGATTAAAAAACTGTATGAGTCTCCGATTGCAAAGTTGTTGTCCAGGTCTCGTCCACGCCTTACGACTGAAGGATCAGGGCAACATGGCCGATTGCTCTCAGCGAGCGCCTGCTCGCGGACGATCAAATTATTCTTGACTTCTGTCAGTCGAGCTCGCTCGGCTAGAATCATTTGACGCGCTGCCTCGAGGGACATGTCAGTCGATGAATCACTAGGGATTGGAGTGTCGAGGAGCCGCTTACAACATCTCTAGCAGACCCGTATATCGCCGACCCGCAAAACTCGTTTACAGTTCGCGAAAAAACGATTTTACGGGCTGGCACGGATATTCCGTTTTACAGTTCCGCTATGCGGGGTCTGCTCTGCCGATGCACGCGCGGAAAGCAAATCAGATGAATTTGGCACATATGCAACATATTCAGAATTATTAATTCAATATAAGATAAAATGTCAATATTACAATACAACAATTATCCAAATTACAATAATTATTGAAATCACCAAAGCAAACTAAACAATTCAATACAAAACTTGTCCTGGATACAAATCACACATGAATTAAATGAAATGAATGCCCGAAGGTACGGATGATCACTTTGGCAAACCTACGCACTGACTCAATTGTAGTATCTTCACCAATGCGAAGGTACTCATCGACATAGTCAGTCGGAATGCCGTATGCAATTACCCGCATAGCTGCCGAGATTTTTTGATAAGCACTAAATTCTTTCAAGCCCGCGGCATTTCTTCTTTGAGTAAAATACTAGCAATTGGCCTCGCAGGCTTGCACTATTTTTTACAAAAAGGCATCGGTGCATTCGGTACCTTCTCCGGAAGGGGTGTGGTGGATATGTTGGATTGTCCGCGAAGTAGTCTTGCATCAACATCTCGTTCACGAGATGGTGATTTTGAGGAATGCAAAGACGGTCGATGATCGATCCTCGCCTTCTCTTTCGGTTCTCATCTTCGTGCTCCTTCACGACGAGGGCCATCACCAACATCTGCTGCCGATGGTTCACAAGCAGCGTCTCAACATCCCGGTCGTCCAAATCGGACGAATCCTCGAGCAAAAACCTCTCGCAAGGGCTCAATTCCATCTAAATTCACAAGCATGAATGCTGCATGAGCCAACTATGCATAGCGCATCCCAAAAGCACAAGCACAAATACTCACCGGCGGCTCGGGGCGGTGGCTCTGCGGCGTTGGATCCCTGGGCAGCGACGGGACTAGGGGCGGCTCGGTTCGGCGGATCCAGGGAGCCGGTGAAGTGGCTAGGTGGAACAGGGTGAGGGGCGCCCCCGCGACGTGATTCTGTTCGCATATTTGGGCGGAATCGCCGGCGGCAGCCGGGCGGAACCATTGGCGGGCGGCTGCGGAAGGGGGTGGGGAACAGGCGCAGGCTAAAATGTCCCTCTCACCAACCGCTTTTCTGGGATATGGGGCACCATCGGGTCAAGGGGAAAATCTGCGTTTTCGCGAGTTGGAGATGGGATTTTACCGTGCCCCTCAAAAAATTTTACGGGTCCGACACATTTACAGTGTGTGATCGGGCAACATTTTTCACGCGAACCTGTATTTTGACGATTATTTTGCAGGTTGGGGCATTATACAGGGTCTGCTAGAGATGTTCTTAGCCGTCTAATGTTGCACCCAAATGAGCTGCTCATCACCCGCCGCAGTGTCGTCAACTGAAGTGCATGGATCGGCTGTTGTTGCGTGCCGTGACTCAACTCAGGAGACGACAAGTGAGCCATGAAGACTTCCGCCACAGATGGCTGTTATCCGTTGCTCTCTTCTCATTCGAAGGCGGACTACAAGAGAGGGAAAATAGACTCATAGTCCATCAACCCCACGAGCTGACTCGCAGAGCGACAAAACTGAGCACGAGGCTTGCCGGAATGCTTCTGGCGACTGCGCCGATTGGAGCGACGATGGGCGCGGTAGACTTAGAACTCCTAAGCCATTAGCTCCGTAGTGGATGCTCCCATGCGCCAGTAGGTCGGGCGTAGTTCAATGGTGCGTCAAGATGCCACGTTGATCCGTTTATGAGAAACTGGATCTCCCCGAAGCGAATCCTGCCAGCCGGAATCGAAGAAGAAGCAACTGCACCATATTGTCGATAGATGTTTGCCCCACGGCGGGCGCCAACTATCATGAATACAATCCTGACAATACTACTGGGGTCGGAATGTAGAGGCACTCGTATCTACCAAATGTGAAGGTGGGAGTACGCGTAAGGAATTATACAGGTTCGGGCCCTCTTCCGTGGAGGTAATGCCCTACTCCTATGGTGCTCTTAGCTCTTGGCGTAAGGTACATGGCGTGAATGTTCAACCTTCAGCCCGGTGCTCCCCTCTCAGCTTATATAGAGTGCGTTAGGAGGGGGTATATAATGGGCTAGTATTAATATTGTTTATGGCCTCGGGTGTGGTCGACTGCTTTCTGGCATTTACTTCTGGTAATTGTCGTATTTAACTAGATTATACCACCGTTGGGTATTTGCTGCCTTTAGACATTGTGGGCGAGAGGTATCCTAGGTAGCCACCGACTGCTGGCATAGCTGGCTACTCTCCAAGGTGACTGTTGGGTCTTTCCCATCAGAGGGCTCATGATTCGACTGTAGGGACTTAGCCTAGTTTTGAGCCACCCTCATGGAAAACCCTAGTAGTAGCATGCGTAAATGGCCTAGCAGTAGCGCGGGCAAGGGCGCTGCTTCTATGGTGCTACAACTAACATTTAGCAATAGCGAGTTTAGGCACACGTTGCTAACTCAGTTATTAGTAGCGCGTTCCACAAAACGCGCTACTGCTAGTTACTAGTAGCGCGGCTTGACCCCGCGCTACTACTATTTGTACATATTTCATTTCTATTTTATTTTGTATCGTATCTATACACCGTTATACAAGTTTTCATACAGTAGCATTTTAGAGATTGTTGTATCATTATGATCATAATGAGTTATTATATCATTGGGTGAAAAAACCGCGGATTAGATTCACGTGAATGGATCCAAAGTGACCAAGTTGGATTAATAGGCTAATCCAACCTGGTCACTTTGGATCCATCCACTTCAATCTAATATGCGGTTCTTTCACCTAATGATATAATAACTCATCATCATCATCATCATCATCGTATTAACATCTTATCATCATAATACGTAATAGTCGTATAACAACTCCTCCTCCTCATCATTATCGTCCATGAGTCATATAACAACTTGATCACTAGTCATAATTACAACTCATCATCATCATCATCATAGTAGTCATAATCACAACTCCTCCTCCTCCTCATCAACTCTAACACATTGTAGCACATAATAACAACTCCTCCTCATCATCATCATAGTCATAATCAACACTAACTAATTGTTCTAAATACCTAGAACCTACTCCTCTTCCTAGGTAAAATAGTATAAAACAGGTAAACCGGTCCATCTCCAAAATGGAGATCCACCTGTCGCCAACTTGTGGCTTGCGCACTTGCATGTTGTATCCAATCGGTTGCGTGCACGCATTCGTTGGTTTGCTCCATTATTTCATATTGAGTGTTGGTGCAATGATAGGCACATTATGTTTTTGGAGTTTGTTGACATAAACAGTATGTGATCGACTTATGTGTTTGCTAGTGCACATAGAGTAACAGGTCCCTGAGATCACGAGGAGTTTGATGAAAATGACGAAGATAATCTCCCTGCGCTGCAGTGAAGGTTATCACCGAAGATTATGATGACAAGAGTTGCCCCTTGAAAATTTGCTGAAGTGAAGCAATTGGTTCGGTGTCTGTCTGAGGAAAATGACTACGTCCGAGGTGATTGAAGACAAAGTGAAGACGTCGAATTTATTTCGTTGTTCTTCTTCTCTTTATTGAATCATAGGACCATCGTACTATTAAGAGCGGTGTAGCGTTTGAAACTTTGATTTTCCATGCTAAACCCAAATCCTATGAAAGTTGCGAGAGAAATCTCTTTGTGTTCTGAGCAAATACTTGCCAGCAAGAGACTGTGATCTTCTTCATTGCGAGACATTTGACTTAGACCAAGGAGTTAGCATTACTTGTTCCTCAAGTAATGTTACCGTTGCTCCAAAATCCGACCGTTGCTAACGTGTCGGTGGGCCATTGGCTGGACCAAGTGTCCAAAATGGTCATTTCCCATCTGGGAAGTTTGTGACTATAAATAGCCACCCCGTGCTGGCGTTGTCCGGTGGCTGCTCCGTTTGATTCTGAGATGATTGCTGAGAAACCCCCTCTCTGAGCAATTTAAGTTTTAAATCCACCAAGAGAAAAACCCCTAGAGCTGAAGAATTATATAGTGGTTCAACATAACTCGAATCTAAGTCTAGTACGCTCCGCCTATTACTCTTGAGAGCTGCAAACTCTCTAGACGGTTAGGTGTCAATTTCTTCAGAGACCGAGAGTGATTGTGGTTCTCGAAGAAGAAGTCTACAAAGGTTTAGAGATCGCATTCAAGTATCTACCACGAGTGATCGGCATTGGTTTACGAACCAATTGTCTAGGAGAATAGGGTGACGAGAGTTTATCTTCCGTTTTAAGTCACAACCCCTCCAACCAGATGTAGTGCTTGTGCAGGAGGATGAACTGGTCGAACAAATACCCTGTCGCCATCGAGCATCACTAGTTACCTCTGTCACTAATGTTTACCTTCGATGTATTTTCATTCGTTTGTCTCAATACATGACTTCTTTTCAGTACTTAGTTTTAGCTTGCTGTAGTTTGTTTTTCATTTGCTCCGCTGCTGGGTTCCAAGAGTTTTGGGTTTTCCGAAGAAAAATTAAAACTCCCATTCACCCCCCTCTGGTAGACATACTTCATTCCTACAATAAGTATCAGAGCAAGGTACTCCTTGACTATGCTCATTTTGGTATAACCACCTCGGAGTTTAAGTATATCTTCAGTGAGCTATAAGTCGCATCTCAAGATTCCCATATTCGACGGGACGGACTACCCCTTCTGGAAGGAGAAGATGAAGATCCGTCTCCGAGCAATAGATGATGATATGTGGAATGTGGTGCAGTTCGGGTTCACAGTTGCAATACCTCAGGCCCCCCACTGACGAGGAAAAGAAACTCATTTAGATGGATGCTCAAGGAAATGAAACTCATTATCTCGGGCGCAATTCCTTTGCTATCGCCAGTGTGAAACTGCGAAGGATTTGTGGGATGTCCTCGAGAAGATAAATGAGGGTGTGCCAACTCAGAAAAAAGCTCAGATTGATACTCTTCAAGCCAAATTCAAATGATTCAGGTGCATTGGAAATGAAAGCTGTCAGCAAACTTTCGATCATCTGAGTGACATAGCAAATGAGCTTCAAGGTCTCGGTGCCAAAGACATCACTAACCATGAAGTTGTGAAGAAATTGCTCCGATCTCCTGACAGTTCATTCGTCACACTTGTTTTGATGATTCGTGAACGCGCCAATTTCAAGAACCTCGACTCTACTGATATGGTGGAAATACTAAACACCCATGAGGAACAAGAAGAAGAGAAAAGAGATCTGTATGGTTCAAATCAACGCAAAATCCATGCTCTCAAGGCTGTGCCTGATTCTTCCTCCAATGGAAATGCTGAAGAAGATTTAGATGACCCCAAAAGACCCAGCAAAGATCTTGCACTGATCACGAAAAGATTCTAGTGCTTTCACAAAAAGAGCCAGTTTTAGAAAAGAAGTTCAAGCGATTCTGGGGTTCAAAGTCTTCATCAAAACCTACTGGAGAATACACTTGCTTCATGTGCAAAAAGGCTGGACATTTCATTTCGGACTGTCCTCTCTAGGAATTAGAAATTCGTGCTAGTGGAAGATATGATTCTGGCAACTATCAAGGCAAAAGCAAGAGCAAGAACTACGACTCCGATGATGAGAAGAAAATGAAGAAATTCTTCAAGAAGCAGGACAACTCCACTTCAAAGTCTTCATCAAGATCTTCATCAAGGAACTCTCCCAAGTCCTCCTCCAACCGCAAGAATACCTCTCGCAAGGCCAAGGCATACATCAGCAAGGAAATGGATTCTGATGACGAAGAATCACCCGACTTCGAAGAAGCTGATGAATATGATGAGGATTCTGACTCTAGCATGGCCGGTGCTACTTCTTGAGCTTACGTTGGTTTTTCCCTTGAAGAGGAAAGGGTGATGCAGCAAAGTAGAGATAAGTATTTCCCTCATTTTGAGAACCAAGGTATCAATTTAGTAGGAGGTACAAGCAAGTATTCAATCTATGCACCTGCACAAACAATCAAACACTTGCACCCAACGTGATAAAGGGGTTGTCAATCCCTTCACGGTCACTTGCAAGGATGAGATCTGATAGAGTTGGATATAAAAGATTACTAAAACGTAAAACAAAGTAAAAAACAAAAAAATTTCAGCAAGGTATTTTTGGGTTTTGTGGTTTATAGATCTGAAAATATATGATGGAAAATAGACCCGATGGACATAGGTTTCACTAGAGGCTTCTCTCTTGAAGATAGCATACGGTGGGTGAACAAATTACTGTTGAGCAATTGATAGAAAAGTGCAAAGTTATCATGATACCTAAGTCAATGATCATGAATATAGGCATCACGTCCATGACAAGTAGACCGTTTCCTGCCCGCATCTACTACTATTACTCCACACATCGCCTGCTATCTAGCATGCATCTAGAGTATTAAGTTCATAAAAACGGAGTAATGCCTTAAGCAAGATGACATGATGTAGAGGGATAATCTCAAGCAATATGATGAAAACCCCATCTTTTTATCCTTGATGGCAACAATACAATACGTGCCTCGCTACTCCTACTATGTCACTGGGTGAGGACACCGCAAGATTGAACCCAAAAGTAAGCACCTCTCCCACTGCAAGAAATACCAATCTAGTTGGACAAGCCAAACCAATAATTTGAAGAGAAATACAAAGATATTTAATCATGCATAAAAGAGTTCAGAGAAGACTCAAATAATATTCATAGATAATTTGATCATAAATCCACAGTTCATCGGATCTCAACAAACACACCACAAAAGAATATTACAATGGATAGAACTCCAAGAACATCAAGGAGAACATTGTATTGAAGATCAAAGAGAGAGAAGAAGCCATCTAGCTACTAGCTATGGACCCGTAGGTCTATGGTAAACTACTCATGCTTCATCGGAAGGGAAGCAAGGTTGATGTAGATGCCCTCCATGATCGAATCCCCCTCTGGCAGATCGCCGGAAAAGGCCCCAAGATGGGATCTCATGAGAACAGAGGCTTGCGACGGCGGAAAAGTATTTTGGTGGATGCTTCTGGTGGTTTGGGAATATTTGGGATTTTATAGTGCAAGAATTGGGGTTAGGAGACCCCCGAGGGGCCCACAAGCCCTCAGGACGCCCCCCGGGGCGCGCTTGGCAGGCTTGTTGCCTCCTCGGCCATCGTCTGACCCCCTCTCCAAGCTTCGTGGATGTCTTCTGGTCCAATAAAAATCATCATAAAGTTCTATTCCGTTTGGACTCCGTTTGATACTACTTTTCCGTAAAACTCAAAAACAATGAAAAAAATAGAAACTGGCACTAGGCTCTAGGTTAACAGGTTAGTCCCAAAATAATATAAAATAGCATATTAATGCATATAAAACATCCAAAATAGATAATATAATAGCATGGAACAATAAAAAATTATAGATATGTTGGAGACGTATCAAGCATCCCCATGCTTAATTCCTGCTCGTCCTCGAGTAGGTAAATGATAAAAACAGAATTTTTGATGTGGAATGCTACCTAACATATTTATCAATGTAATCTTATTTATTTTGGTATGAATATTCAGATCCATAAGATTCAAAAAAGAAATTTATTATTTTCATAAAAATAATAATACTTCAAGCATACTAATAAAGCAATCATGTCTTCTCAAAATAACATGGCCAAAGAAAGTTATCCCTATAAAATCATATAGTCTGGCTATGCTCCATCTTCATCACACAAAGTATTTCATCATGCACAACCCCGATGACAAGCCAAGAAATTGTTTCATACTTTTGGTGTTCTAAATTTTTTTCAACTTTCACACAATACATGAGCGTGAGCCATAGACATAGCACTACGGGTGGAATAGAATATGGTGGTTGTGGAGAAGACAAAAGGAAGGAGAAAGTCTCACATCAACTAGGCAAATTAATGGGCTATGGAGATGCCCATCAATTGATATCGATGCAAGTGATTAGGGATTGCCATACAATGGATGCACTAGATCTATAAGTGTATGAAAGCTCAAAAAAGAACTAAGTGGGTGTGCATCCAACTTGCTTGCTCACGAAGACCTAAGGCAATTTGAGGAAGCCCATCATTGGAATATACAAGCCAAGTTCTATAATGAAAAATTCCCACTAGTATATGAAAGTGACAAAAATGGGAGACTCTCTATCATGAAGATCATTGTGCTACTTTGAAGCACACGTGTGGAAAGAGGAGAGTAACATTGTCCATTCTCTCTTTTCTCTCATTTTTTGTTTGGGCTTCTTTGGCCTATTTTATTTTTTATTTGAGCTTCTTTGGCTTCTTTTATTTTTTATAAAGTTCGGAGACTCATCCCAACTTGTGAAGGAATCATAGCTTCCATCATCCTTTCCTCACATGGGATAATGCTCTAATAATGATGATCATCACACTTGTATTTACTTACAACTCAAAAATTACAACTCGATACTAGAACAAGATATGACTCTAATGAATGCCTCCGACGGTGTACCAGGATGTGCTATGATCAAGAGTGACATGTATAAAAAATATGAACGGTGGCCTTGGCACAAATACTATCACTACAAAAAAAATACACTTCCATGATGATACGTGTTTGTCACAGTAGGTCACGTTTTTTGTCATGCATGTACATCCATGACAATTTTATGACAGAATCAAGATAGTCATACATGTGCTGTCGTAGAAGTGTTCCATGACATTACCAAAATTATCATCACGGAAGTGTCCACTTCCTTGACGATAAATTGCGCGTCACAGAAGTGCTTTCGTCAAGGGTGACCGACACATGGCATCCACCGTAACGGAACACCGTTAAGCTATCGGGTCCGGTTTTGGATCCAATAACCCGTTAACAACCCCGACCAATGGGGATTTCCCATGTGTAAAATCATCATTGGCTGGAGGAAACACGTGTCGGCTCACCGTCAGGACAGATGTCATCCACTCATTGGACCCAAGGTGCCTATGATACATCGACACGTGGCATGGCCCAACAGAGGCCCATTCCTGTGAAAAGGCCGGCCCGTTTGACTTGGTCAAAAGGTGGCGGGCTGGCCCACGTAAAGCCTGTTAACGGCTTGTTCGCATATAACCCATTTATAGCCCGCTAACCCAGGGCCCGTTACGACCTCTCCGAATTAGGCCCAGTAGCATCATCTGGGCCGTCCAATATGATTCCGGCCTATTTTAACTTCTGGCCCATGTATGGCCCATGACGTCTTTCGGCCCATATGAGGCCCTTTGTAAATCTTGGCCCATTAACGGCCCGTGGTGAAACTTGCCCATAATGAACAGTGTATCACTTTATACCCATTAACGACCCATTATTCCATTGGGCCATTTCCAGCCCAAGTTATCTTTCGGCCTTCTCAGGGCCCATTTATTCTTGGGCTCATTTCCAGCATTCGGTTACTTACGGCCCGTTACTGTCATTTTCTGCTTGTGGGCCAAATTCAGCCCGTCGTTATAGTCGGCCCATTTGTGGCCCGTTAATACATTGGGCCGTTTTCATGTCAAAAAACTTGTTGGGCTGTTTTCATAGAGTTATCAAATACGGCCTATTAACGGCCCATTATGGTCCACGAATAGTATGGCCCATGATTGGTGAAATGATGATACGCTCCGTAGAAGGCCCAAGGATCCTACGGCCCGTAAAAGGCCAATGGATCATACGACCAGTAGTAGGCCCATGGATCGTACGCCCCGTAGAAGGCCCATGGATCCTACGGCCCGTAGGAGGCCCATGGATCCTACGGCCCACAGGAGGCCCATGGATCATACGGCCCGCAGGAGGCCCATGGTTACAACAGTACGTGTGTTGCCATGATTATTTTGGCCTAGTTACCAAAAATAGGTTATTGTCGCCACTAGAAAAACACAGAAAAAGAACTACAGTGACTACAAGCAAACAACTAAACAAGACAATAAGGAAATAAATAAGCAAGCAATTAACGCTAGCCTATTACCGCTATTACACATATTACATCCACTGGGCATCAAAGTTCGCCACTTGTGCAAATATAGGAACAAAGCAACATATTACATACACTGGCCGTCAAAATTGGCCACCAGTGCAAATAAACGCGGTAGCAAAACAAGAGCATAACTAAAACAACTTCAGAAGAGCTCAAGAAACGTTATCCTGGGTATCCACCATGCTGGCAATAAGCTTAGCAAGCTTATTAGCTTTGTCCTGTTTGGCAATAAAATCCTCCAACGCTTGCTGTTGCACTAGAAAGTATGCATCTAAATGCTCCAGGGACTTCCGCAGTCCTTCCACTTCTTGTCACAGCACAGCTAACCGATGTCTTTCAGCTTGTAGTTGAGACTCAAGAAACCAAACTGATTTAGACAGTAAGTTTGAATAGCTTGTGCAAGCTGTAGTGGCCAGTAACTCGAACACTAAACCAAGACAGGACTTTGGGGTTGTCTCACTGTCTTCAAGATAGTCTTCCTTAGCTATTTTATCATCTTTGTTGGAGACCAAAAAGGATGTGTCACTATCCTGAACCTTATCTGCATTACTTCCTTTACCATTGCTTAATAAGGCACTCTTCCCCAATATTCTGTCAGCATTCTAAAAGAAGAAACAAGCAGACACATAACAGGTTTAGCATGTACTAGTATATGAAACTCATTTCGGTGAACCAGTTCATTAGTAAGGTGGGCAGGATTAAACTACCAAGTCTTGTATTGCCAAGTACTAGTACATAATAAAAGCATCAAACAAACATATATCTATGTTCTATGGTCATTTCATTGTCTTGCCAAATCAAAATAGAGACACGGTTCAAATCATATCAGTTCAAGACAAAGCAGCAGTGAAAGAATACAAAGCGTGGGAAACTACACGACACAACAAGATTTCAGATGGGTACCACGGGTCTACATGTACAACAACACTATTGGCTCTGTTGTGATGCTAGTAATGTGCATGATATGAGAAGTCAACTGTATACACAATTGAAATTGAAATCAACAGAGCTATTGATAAGAGAAAACCTGTTAAAAACATGCGTGAACATACCTACTGTGCCATTGGAGTTTCGATTGGATCCTTCAATTTTAAAATAAGTTTGTATGAGTAAATACAGTGATACAAGAGCAAAGCAGTATGCACGATATCAATCATAGTTAAAAAAGGCGCGCCTAAGCGAGCGCTTAAGCGCACCTAGGCTCTAGGCATTGGCAAAACGCATTGCACATAACTATGCTTAATCTGTGCATAACTGCGTATAAGCATGCGCTTTGGTCAGTAAAGCACAAGGTGGTGGCAAAACACACAATTAACGCCTATCACTTTTTTGAACTATGATAGCAATGAAATCTTAAATTAGAATAGTTGTTCTTCAGGTTTAGGCACTTGTTCTACATGAATAGAGTACAATAAGACGCAAGAATATAGTACTTAAAAATAGAAAATGAGCTCATAGACCTTACCACATTCTTGGTTCGGGACCAGTACAGAATAAGGCGTTCCCAGTCATTGTCCAGTAAATGTGTCTCAGGAGAACGTAAGGGAATTTGATGAGTTTCTTTGCCAGTGAAGTATGTTTTCTTCAGGTAATAACGATACTGCCACCAAGCATTCTTGAAGATAGCAGAGGTATTAGCACAGGTTACCTCATCCTGAGTTTCCAAATCGGTCCTTCTCTATAGAGAAAAATGGGAAAATTTGTTGTATTATAACCATCATGGAGGTAGGATGTATGGGACAAAGCAAAGTAATTGCCATGAATACCATTACTTACACATAACTCCTAGACAAACACCTGCAACTGGCATTTTCCTTCATCTTCAGTATAATATTTCCAAGATGGGAAGATACGCACATACGATTTAACAACATCAAATGCGATAGATGCTAAACTACGACTAGCTGGTTGTGCTTCCTCCACAGGAATAGGCGTACTAACTGGTGGAGTTGGGGTTCGCCGTGGTAGTACTGGCCCTTTGGGCACTGGAGCTGCCTTACTAACTGCTCTTGTTTGGGAGCTCTGTGGTGGAGATGGTGCTGTGTCAACAGGAACTGGGTTATTATCTGCTGGGGTTGGGGTTAGATTGGGTGAAGCTGGTTCTCTGTCCATCGTAGTAGGGGTACAATCTGTGAGAGTTCGGGTTATGTGTGGTAGGGTTGGTTCTCATGCATGTACAACCGGGGTGCTATCTCCACCAAGAGGTAGCACTGTTTTATTTGAAGACCGTGTTTTTAGTCCGCTAGATACCGGCATCACCCGCTCCAATTCAAATGGCTGATAAGCATGAAACATAGTTGAATGTACAAACATTGTATGAGAGACAGATGCAATACATAGTGTGGAAAAAAGAGGGCATGAAATAGTTGACATGTATATTGTTTAACTAAAACGGATAGCATGACATAATTTATATATATGATGTCTATCTAAACTGGATAGCACAGCATAATAATTCAAAGATATGATGAATAACTAAACAGGATCGCATGACATAATTCACCTACATGTTATCTAAGTAATCAGGATCGCATCATTTAATTCACATATGTGATTTATATGCTAAACAAAGGGCATTCGATATGATGTCTGAACTAAGAACATGGTGTTGAATATTGTGTATATGATGTCTAAACTATGCAATACAAGACACCATATGCATGATATGAGCAGTATAACCGTGCCAAGTTAGAGCATACACCTCGGTTGGGGAATAGGACTAGTCATCTGTCTCTGAATCCATCTCTAAGGAGCTATCGGGACCCAACAAGAGATCTGCTTTGATAGGTAGCACTGTCTGCTCTGAAGGCCTTGTTTTCACTCCAGATTTTTCCATCTCCCACCAAAATGGCTGATTCACATGAAGAGTTGTTTAATGTAATAATATTGTCAACAAATGGAAATGTAATGAAGAAAAGGATGGGCAAGATATCATTCAAATATATGATGCCTGGTTAAACAGGATGGCATTGCACATTTCACATATATTATGGCTGGCTAAAAGACATGAGACTGCATAATTCCCATATATGATATAGAAACTAAATAGGTGGCATTATAGAACATGTCTAAACTAAGCAGATGACATATATGATGTCAAAAGTAGGCACTACAAGGCAACATATGCATGATATGACTAACATCATCATGCCAAGGTAGAGCAAACACCTTGGGGGGTAAATAGGAGTGGTCAGCAACGTCTGAATCCACCTCAGAACATATATCTTCCTCTGGATTACAATCTGGAGAGGGGTGGGGAGGGTTTGCCATTGAACCCACCATGGAGCGATGTATGCATGACATTGTATTGCCGCGCAAAACTCTTCTCTTTTTCTCTACATGTTCAGCATGACTGTGTACAATATCTGACATGCATACGAAAAAAATATGGTGAGATTATGTAAGGAGAGCATGCAGAAATTTAGAGTGATGGTAACAACCAGTGGATGGATCCAAAAATAATGACAGCAGGCTGATGATTGCTTTAATTTAATAAAAATACAGATGATGATTGCTTTACTATTTGTTTCCCACCCAAAATGAACAACATAGGCATACCCTAGGTGAACCAGATATTAGACATAGATACTATTCATTGCTTCCTCGATATGTGCCCAAGAACTAATCTAGAACTCAAGTTTGAACATTAATTCGGACCTGACTTGGAGTCCAAGAGGTGAACAGGATGATAAAGTAGCAGGTAATTTTAAGCAATACATAACATAAGCAGAAACAAAAGAGTGCGACCTCTCTTGTGGACCCGTGTACTCCTTAAGTTCATCTGCTGAGTCGATGATGGTGATGTCGTTGCGATGTTAGGCTTGATTTTGCCACCGAACATAGGGGGACAAAAGAAATTTCCTCCCCAAGTAAAAACGGTAAATATGATATACGCCACCCATATTCCCAAGCGGGAGCGGAAGTGCGCACTAAGGGACATCTACGCGATGGAGCCAGTCGCCCCAAAGTTCAACCCGTGGTCTTCCTGTCCGATCACCTTTGATCGCAGGGACCATCCGACTAGTATTCGTCATGGCGGCTCAGCCGCACTGGTCCTTGACCCTATCATTGATGGATTCCACCTCACATGAATCCTCATGGACGGTGCCAGCAGCCTGAACCTGCTTTATCAGGATACAGTGTGCAAAATGGGTATCGATCCCTCAAGGATCAAACCCACCAAAACCACCTTCAAAGGTGTCATACCAGGTGTAGAGGCCTGTTGTACAAGCTCAATCACACTGGAAGTGGTCTTCGGATCCCCGGACAACTTCCGAAGTGAGGAGTTAATCTTCGATATCGTCCCCTTCCGTAGTGGTTATCATGCGCTGCTAGGACGAACCGCATTTGCTCGATTCAATGTGGTGCCACACTATGGCTACCTCAAGCTCAAGATGCCTGGACCCCGCAGTGTTATAACAGTCAATGGAAATACAGAGTGCTCCCTACGTATGGAGGAGCACACTGCGGCCCTTGCAGCAGAAGTACAGAGCAACCTCCTTAGGCAGACCCTCAATTCGCCAATAAAGTCCCCGGACACCGTCAAGCGAGTCTGAAGTACTCTGCAACAGGATCGTCCGGCCCGTCCAAAGCTTGCCTAGCAATTCGACCTCCGTCCTAGTCCCAGTCAAGCAGTGAAATTCATGCCGTGCGTACATAATTACGCACTTAAAATACCATGAGCATGGATGGAGGCACAACTAGACCGCGGTCCACAATGTGGCTCAACCGCCCCGGACCCGCATACCTTCAACTTTTTCTTTCTTGTAGGTTCCTCTCTTCTTAAGGCTCTTCCGATAACCTGATCATCGACCCATCACGGGACAGATACACCAAGGAAGCAAGGGGCTTTGACGTTCAAAGGGAATCCCCAGGTGGTCTCTGCTAACGATCGCTATGCCTATTTTACATACCCACACGCAACTCGCTCTTGGTTAGGGCATGTTAAATAGCCCTATTTGCTCATTACACTACTTGTATACATACGCCTTGACGTATTATTCAAATAACAATGGAAAATAATTTGCAGCATCAGTTTATTACTTTATTTTTTCCTTGACTATTTATTTATTACAAATCGCACCCGTACATTCTGGTACATTCAGTTCGCCAGGGGCTTCAGTGTACCCCATAACACGGCAACAAAGTCCGAACACTTTCAACAGTGCGGCACCCCGAACTTATATCATTATATGCATCAGCTCCGAATCATGTCTTGGGTCAATAGTTGGGTTGCCCGGCTCCTGTGCTTGCTACCCTACGTTCCGCTATATCGGCTAGGGTAGTAAAGGGAGAACTACTGCGATTGTGTCCCGGTTCTTCCGGATGAGCACCTCAGTAGAGAAAGCCGAAAATTGACTGTCATGATGCGGCGAGAGCTGATCGCTGTTCGAGAGGTTTCAAATCCTTAAAGATTTTTTCCACTTTATGTGAGGAATCGGTCTTTGTCCGGTTTAGGCGTGTATAGCGCCCCAAGTTCGGCCTTCCGAGTACCAGGGGCTACGCCAAAATTTAAAATTATAGAACTTCTATGGTTAAGTGAGGGTGATAAAGCTGTATAGTCCGATTGCCTTGTTCGTTGCGCTAAACACCTCCTTAAAGGACCAAAAACTTGGATAAAGAGTGTTTATATTTACCCCGAACACCCCTGTACTAGTTACATGGGGGCAGAAGCCGATGACTGGCCAACTCTCAGATTTTATAAACGGCCGCACATGAGGTAAAATTTTAAATCAACAAGCATTCTATTGCACAAATGAACTTATTTCATATTACAGGATAAAATGAATGTATTCATTCAAAGATTACATCCTTGGTACATTGCTCCGCCACAAGGCGGGAGCCCTTCAGGACACTGTCATAATAATTTTCGGGTCGGCGATGCTCCTTGCCCTTTGGTGGCCCCTCGATCATCAGTGTCGTGGCATCCATCTTCGCCCAATGCATCTTTGCACGGGCAAAGGCCATCCGTGCACCTTCAATGAAAACCGACCGCTTTATGACTTCAAATCGGGGGCATGCACTCACAAGCTGCTTCACGAGACTGAAGTAGCTACTGGGCATAGGCTCGGCAGGCCATAACCGGACTATGAGGTCCTTCATGGCCAGTTTGGCTGCCTTGTGCAGTCCGACCAGTTGCTTCAGTTGGTCGCTCAAGGGCATCGGATGTTCTGTCCCAAGATATTGAGACCAGAACAACTTCTCCGTGGATCTCCCTTCTTCGACTCGGTAGAACTCTGCAGCATCATATATGCTGCACGGCAGATCCGCAAATGCTCCCGGAGAACTCCAAATTTGGCTAAGTAAAAAGAATGTCTCCTTCACATGCTAGCTTTGCATAACGAATGCCTTACCATCCGCAATCTTCTTGGCCGCCTAGATCTCTTGGAGGGCCTTCTGGGCTTCGGCTTTGGCGTCTTGCAAGCTCTGGAGGGCCTTAGCAAGCTCGAACTCTTGAGTCTTAGAGTCACGCTCCAAGGACTCGTACTTCTGGATGAAATCCTGGAGCTCTTGCTGGACCTTGCTGACCCAGGCCTCTTGCTTCTCGCGTGCGGCGTGTTCCTTGGCCGCTTTGTCTTCGGCCTCAGCCAGCGCCTTCTTAAGGGACACCACTTTGGTCGTGGCCCCTATAAAAGTTCATGACGCTTCTATCAGCAGAAACCATTTATCCTTTATAAGATAAAGGAACGGTATTGTGTACCTTGACTTTCCTCCAGCTGCCTCTTCACAAGGACGAGCTCTTCCTCGGTCCGCTCCAGGTCCTGCTTTAGTCCAGATACCTCTGCAGTACGAGCGGCAGCGGCCAGCAGCGACGCCTGCTTATTCACATAGACATCTTATGTTAGACTCCTGCGAACATTATTTGATCCTTTGTTCGGCTTTTCTTTCTGAACACGAAACAGAGCATTAGGGGCTACTGTCTACACTGTGATATTCTCTCACAATTTTTATTACTTACCTCAAAGCATGTTATAAGGCTAACGCAGGCTTCGGTCAATCCGCTTTTGGCAGACTGGACCTTCTCAGTCACCATACTCATAAGAGTATGGTGTTCTTCATCAATTGAAGCGCTACGAAGCATTTTCAGCAAGCTGTCCGGTGCCTCTGGATGGTCAGAGGTCATCGGTACAGGCGGCTCACCCTCCTTAGGGAGAGGCTGCTTGCCTGAATCCGGAACCACTTGGGTTTCCGGAGCCGTATTCAGCTGGGGGCCAAACTGGCTACGACCCCCATTATCGGAGTCTATGGGGGTCTTCCCCCCATGTGCCTGGCGAGTGGGATTTCGCTTGGGAGCGTCTTCGTATTTGTCTCTCCTTGACCTGGTATCCTTCGGGACAACACCTCGGTGTCGTCCGCGGCCCTGGGGGAGGAGGCTGTCAGAAGTGAGTCGCTGTTCATCGGCGACGGGTCCAGCAATCTCTCCGAAGAGGAGGATATCTCGATGTTGGATTTTGCCGGACTGCAGGAGCACGTCTAGCATGTTAAGAGGCGATAAAGCAAACATATCGGAAATACTATTGTGTCCAGATACTTATGACTTAGCCAGGGGCTTGACCCTGGGTTCCCACTCCTCACCACGGTTGGTGCCTGCGGTGGAGTGGTCCGGAAGGAAGGCTTTTCCCTTCTTGGACATCTCGGCCTCCCCATGTGTGGTGGCCTTCCTCTTCTTTCTCCCGCCGGTGGGGGGGGGGATGGATTTCCTCCTCCTCCTCCTCGTCTTCGGTGGAGGAGTGCGTCTCGGTGTCTTCAAACATCATGTCCGATGCAACCTTGCGCCGAAGACCTTCTCTGGTTCCCGCGGCCGTCTTCTTGGACTTCTTCTCCGGCACCTCATAGGGCACCGGAAACAGCATCTTCGTTAGGAGAGGCGATTCTGGATCTTCAGGTAGCGGAGCCGGACAATTGATCTTCTCTGCTATCGCTAGCCTGTAAAATCGGCATGGAGGCTTAGCTTCCTCCCGTAGATGTGCTGGTAAAAGCCATATCTTGCAAAATATGAAAACTTACCGGATTGGCTCGGCGTTTTGCGCTGAGTCCATGATCTTCGGTTATGGGCGGTGGTACCTGATTGGCCTTGAAAAGCATCTTCCAGACGTCTTCGTGCGTCATGCTGAAGAGCTCTCGCAGTGTCTGGTGTTCGGCCGGGTCAAACTCCCACAGATTGCAAACCCGTCTCTGACACGGAAGAATACTGCGGAGGAGCATAACCTGGACCACGTTGACAAGCTTGATTTTCTTGCTTATCATATTTTGGACGCAGGTCTGAAGTACGGTCAGTTCTTCTGCTGAGCCCTAGGCCAAGCCCTTCTCTTTCTAGGAGGTGGGTCGCATGGGGACGCGGGATTGAAATTCATGGGTCGCCGTCCAATTAGTGTCGCGCGGCTCGGTGATGTAAAACCACCCCGATTGCCAGCCCTTCAGAGTCTCCACAAAGGAGCCTTCTGGCCAAGTGACATTGGGCATCTTGCCCACCATGGCGGCCCCACACTCTGCTTGTTGGCTGCCCACCACCTTTGGCTTCACGTTGAAGGTCTTCAGCCATAGGCTGAAGATGGGCGTGATGCAGAGGAAGGCCTCGCACACGACGATAAACACCGAGATGTTCAGGATGAAGTTGGGGGCCAAATCATGGAAGTCCAGCCCATAGTAGAACATTAGTCCGCGGACGAATGGGTGGAGGGGGAATCCCAGCCCGCGGACGAAGTGAGAGAGGAATACTACCCTTTCTTGGGGTTTCGGGGTAGGGATAATCTGCCCTTCGGCCGGAAGTCGATGACCTCCCGAAGCTTCTTGATGTCCTCCTTCGTGATGGAGGAGGCCATCCACTTGCCTCCCGCTCCAAACATGTTCGGAATGATTTTGCAGAGAAGGTGAAAGCTTGGGCGTTGGAGCTCGAGAATGGATGAGCAGAGGAAGAAGAAGGCGTGGGTGAAAAAGGGGAATCCTTATCTCCTTGTAGAGGCGGCAGGGGTCATGCGCCTCCCCACTTGCCCTAGAAACTCACTTATTCCCCAAGCGACGTGCTAATGGCGCGGTTGGGTTACCCACACCAGTATTGATGAGAATCCCATGATAAGGGGAGACGATCTTTGCTTCGACAAGACGTGCCAATAAAACCGCCTCGCAAGATGTGCAGTAGCAGGTTGAGAAAACGGTTCGAATAATGACTGAGCCACGGTGTGATGTCACACTATGGAAAAGTTGTCAGCAGATTAGACTCGTGGAATATTGTGTTCTATACAGTGGTATGTGGAATTTGTTTTGCAAAGCCGGACACGATTCTTGTGTTCAATATCTACTTTGGAGTATTTGGAGAAGGAACCCGCCTTGCAATGCCAAAGCCAATCTGCATGCCGGACTCATTGTCATTGAAGCCTGGTTCAGGGGCTACTGATGGAGTCCTGGTTAGGGGGTCCTTGAATAGCCGACCTATATGCTTATGCGGTACTGTTGGACTATGAAAATACTAGATTGAAGACTTTGTCCCATGTCCGGGTGGGACTTTCCTTTGCATGGAAGGCAAGCTTGGCAATTCAGATATGTAGATTCCCTTCTCTGTAACCGAGTCTGTGTAACCCTAGCCCCCTACGGTGTCTATATAAACCGAAGGGTTTAGTCCGTAGGACGAGAACAATCATAATCATAGGCTAGCTTCTAGGATTTAGCCTCTACGATCTCGTGGTAGATCAACTCTTGTAATACTCATATCATCAAGATCAATCAAGCAAGAAGTAGGGTATTACCTCCATAGAAAGGGCCCGAACCTGGGTAAACATCGTGTCCCCTGCCTCTTGTTACCATTAGCCTTAGACGCATAGTTCAGGACCCCCTACCCGAGATCCGCCGGTTTTGACACCGACAGTGGGTGCCGGCGGCAGGGAAGGAGATCTGAGGCGGCGAAAGACGGTCAGGAGTCGTGATGTCTGGTTTGGTGGATGCTTCTGTTGATGAAGCAGCTCAGGTGAGGTGGATGACATCGCGACAGGAGCAGGACAAACCACACAAAGTTCCCTTCGACACCTACCTATAACTGAAGTAATTCTGTAAGGGCTCATTTGGCTTGCATGATTCTAAAAACGCAGGGATAGGAAAAACACCGGAATAGGATAGGAATGCACATGGTAAACAGAGCATTTGTAAACACATGATTTCTATCAACTTGGGTGTTTGGTTTACAACAATTGGAGAGAAGAGGAATGCAAAGAAACATGGCCAAAATAAAGTGAAACCATATGAAAGCGTGTGTAGTTAGAATGTTATTCTGCCACTAATGCACTTGGTCTTGTTTTCATGCATAGGATTTTGAAAAGTAGGTCCAGGTGGATTTTTACTTCATTCCTTTCAACAAAATGCATGAATAATTGAATAGTAGAGTGCCATTGGAAAATTCCCTATTGCTATGTTTTTCCGTTGAACCAAAATATCCCTAATGGATCGACATGAATGTATAGTAATAAGTGATGCAACAAGTGTACAACCTCTTTGCTGTAACCGTGTCGACCTCAGCATCATTGGGTTGGTCGCTAAAGCAGTTGAGGCAGAGGTGGCTGTCGGAGGTGTGGAGGAAGATCTGAGGAATCTGTAGATGGCGTCCAGAGCACTGCTCTGTTGTGATGGATCATTCTGTCGTTGGAGTAGCTCCGGTGAGCCATAAGACGTCAAGGCTGAAGCAGCACAAGACAAACATCATCAATCTCAAGTGGGATTCTAATAGCATCTCCAATAGATGATGTAAAATAGATGTAAAATTTACATCACCAAAAACCACCTGACTACAACAGATGAGGTAAAAACTATTGACTCTGAACTTAACTGTCGAAACTGAAATTTACTGTGGAATCTGAATGTTACTGTCGAAACTGAACGCAATGGTAGCAGAGAGGCACTTGACATGTAGTTTAGGAAGGGCCTATAGTTCATCTTCAACCTGCACCCCCCTGAGCCGCCAGCCAACACCGGCCGAACCGCCGGCCCCAGCGCCGCCTCGCCGCCCCGAAACAACTCCCCACCACCGGTCCGCCGCCGCCCCGGCCAGCACTCTAGGCCCCCCGACCCCACCCTGAACCCTAAGATAGATAGTGGGGTACCTCTCTGGTGAGCCCCCGTCCCCGCTGCTGGTGGTTCTTCCTTAACTTTGGTGAGCCCCCCCTGAAAATCGACTGACCCAAAAGTCGATTCAGTCGACTGAAGTGTAGCTAAATCAGAGCAGAGCAACAGCACGAGCGAGGGGGAGAGCAGCAGCTGCGCGAGCGAGCGAGCGAGAGCCGGAGCAGCAGAAGCTGGGCGAGCAAGCGATCGAGCGAGAGCCGGAGTAGTAGCAGCGCGAGCGAGTGAGCGAGAGCCGGAGCAGCAGCAGTAGATCCGGCTGGTATGGATGCCACCGCCGAAGGGGCCTCGCATTGGGGGAGAGCCACCATGGATATGTCGCCCGCGGCGCCGACTTCAAGGTAGCCGCTCCATGGGGGTGTGAGATGGAGCACCGTCGGTGCCGGGAGGTCGAGTTAAGGATAAGGTGCGATGCGATGAGTGTACAACCTCTTTGGTGGCGCCGAGTAGGCCTTGGCTTTGTCCGAGGAGTCGGTGAGGATGCTGCGGTTCCGATGGAGCAGGTTAAGGCGACGCTGTGGGGATGGAGCAGCCGCGATAGACGAGACGATCGTCAGAGCAGCTCCTTGGAGGTGGAGGACGGGGCGGCTGAACCGACGGGACAACGAGATGGACGACGAATCCTCATCCGAGAAGGTGGACGTGGGACGTCGAGCTGTTGTGGTGGATGACGTCGTCGGGGAAGAGGCCCCGGCTGGGCAGCAGTGAGGTGGCGGACGGAGGAGGGTGGGGTTTCGCGGCTGGAGCGGAGAGGTTATGGCGGCCTGGGATTTCGAATGGCGAAAAGGAGGCGATGGGAGGGGGTGAACCATGACTTAGGGACACGCTTGTCCAAAATGTAGGGTGTGTTACAAAAGTACCCCCACCGATTTCAACTAGCGGCCTTTTCAGCTCAGGGTTAGAATGGGTATTTCACGTGTCAGGATTTGGCAGCTGGAGGGAGTTTTTGCGTGCGTTGTAATTTCGGGATAGAAAGGCGCGGGTTGTGAAGGCGCCAGTTTTGGGAGCACGATATCTGAATTTTTGGGATATAACAAGGCACGGGTTGAATTTTAGGTACAAGCCTAACGTGTAATATTGTACTTGTACGTACCAAATCAATTCGCACTTCCCTCAACCAAAAAGAAAACGAAAAAATAAAACTATTCACACCACACAAAGAGAGAGTCTTGCCCCGTTTTACTATACAAATGCTATTCAAAGCTACTCCCTCCTTCCATCTATATAGGGCCTAATGCGTTTTTTTGATGCTAACTTTGACCAAATATTAGAGCAATAATATATGACATGCAACTTACACAAAGCACACCATTAAATTCGTTTGTGAAAGGTTCTTTCAATGATATAATTTTCACATTGTGCATGTCATGTACTATTAATCTTGTCAATAGTCAAATGCGGTCTTAAAAATGCATTACGCCCTATATAGATGGAAGGAGGGAGTATGAGTCCATGTTATGTCCAATTAAATTTTTTCGCTTGTTGTATAATGCATGTAACCTACTCATACCAACATTTTAGTGCATTCCAAATGTCTATACTACCGCTGCAATTCGAACTGAATTTGAATTTGTTTCTCTATTTCAATAAGAATCCACAATCATGATTGTTGCCAACTTCAACCATCATTCGTGTATTACCTTAATAACACACTGAGGGAGTCCTGGATTAGGGGGTCCTCGGACAGCTGGACTATATGCTTATGCTGGATTGTTGGACTATGAAGATACAAGATTGAAGACTTTGTCCCGTGTCCGGGTGGGACTCTCCTTTGCATGGAAGGCCAGCTTGGCAATTCGGATATGTAGATTCCCTTCTCTGTAACCAACTCTGTGTAACCCTAGCCCCCTCCGGTGTCTCTATAAACCATAGGGTTTAGTCCGTAGGACGAGAACAATCATAATCATAGGCTAGCTTCTAGGGTTTAGCCTCTATGATCTCGTGGTAGATCAACTCTTGTAATACTCATATCATCAAGATCAATCAAGCAAGAAGTAGGGTATTACCTCCATAGAGAGGGCCCGAACCTCGGTAAACATCGTGTCCCCTGCCTCCTGTTACCACTAGCCTTAGACGCACAGTTTGGGACCCCCTACACGAGATCCGCCGGTTTTGACACCGACATTGGTGCTTTCATTGAGAGTTCTACTATGTCATCACCATAAGGTTTGATGGCTCCTCCAATCATCTACAACGACGCTGTCCAGGGTGAGGTTTTCCTCCCCGGACGGATCTTCGTATTCGGCGGCTTCGCATTGCGGGCCAACTCGTTTGGCCATCTGGAGTAAATCGATAGCTACCCCCTGGTCATCAGGTCAGCTTTGGAAGCCTGAACCACACTGCCAACATCCGCGGAGATTTGATCTTCGATGGATTCGAACCCATGACAGGCACACCCCACAGTCATGATGAGCATGACCTAGATCTGCCGTCGGATGGTGTTCAGGAGATCACACCTGCAGTTGCCCTGGCTTTAAATCCAGCGCAAATCGTGCCATCCGAGGATGGGAGGATGGACCCCGCCACAGAAGCCGCACACTTAACGGCGATAGAGCCGAACACAGATTTCACTTCTAATGAGGTCTGTGTCATCGAACCCTCGGACTTGTCTCCGGCCATAGGCTCCGAACTGCATGTATCCGCACCTATCGGAACTAACTGGGCGCCTGGAATTTAGCTCCGCGGACATTTTTCAGCACTCGCCCTTGGGCGACGTGCTAAACTCATCAAAATCTCTCTCCCTGTCAGGAGACTCTTGGCCGAACTATGTACGGCTTGAGTGGGAAGCGGACGACGAAGGAATTCGTTACCCACCCACCACCCACTTAGTACCCACTGTCGACAACTTAACCAACATGCTTGATTTCGACTCTGAAGACATCAACGGTATGGACGACGATGCCGGAGAAGAACAGGAACCACCGCCCACAGGGCGCTGGATAGCCACCTCATCATATGACATATATATGGTGGACACACCCAAAGAAAACAATGACGAGGATCAAAAGGATGCAGCGGAGGATAATCCTCTTGAGAAGCAACCAAAGCGTCAATGTCAACAGCGCCGCTCTAGACCCCGCCATAGCAAAAATAGTGATACCGGCACAAGAAAGAATAACCCCGGACGATGCTAAAGATAACGACGACCCCGCAGACCCAGCGATGGAGTAGGACGTGCAAGGGGATGGTGAACACAGTCCGGGGCCACTGTCTAATCACAGCGATGCCGAAGACAAAACTTATAAACCTGTCTCCGGAGAGCAGAACAGTCCGGATGACAATGCACGCATCATCCCGGAAAAACACTTGGAACAAGAGCACCTCCATAGGAGACTTATTGCCACCGCGAGGAGCCTGAAGAAGCAGAAGCAACGGCTTAAAGCTGTGCAGGATACGCTCAACCACAGATGGAACGAAGTGCTCGACACTGAGGAAAGATACGACAGTGATCGCCAGACAAAGAGCTACCTAAAACGTAAGCTGGTGCCCGAATTCGACGACGAGGCTATCACGCCCATTCCGCCGAAAAACAATACGACCAATCTGCCAGACCGACCACCTCATTTCCGAGACAGAGCGGCTAATGATGCCGCACACAAGTCAGCACACGATCTACGTGAGCACCTGGACAAAAGAGCTGGTATGACCAGGTCCATCTATGGATCTGGGAAACGTGTTCCTATGCAGGATCACGGCCACCAAACCGACTATACTGATCGACTGCCAGCTCAGAATCAACACTGAACACTACAGCCGTCGGACCCATGCCATGACACAACCAAATACAGGGGTGCCGCACACCCCCTGTGCTTCACCGATGAGGTGCCGGATCATGAATTTATAGAGGGGTTTAAGCCCGTAAACATCGAGGCATATGACAGAACGACAGACCCTGCAGTCTGGATTGAGGACTTTATTCTTAACATTCATATGGCTCACGGAGATGATCTCCACGCCATCAAATACCTGTCCCTCAAGTTGAAAGGACCAGCTCGGCACTGGTTGAAAAGCCTCCCCAAAAATTCCATTGGAAGTTGGGAGGAACTCGAGGATGCTTTCAGGGCTAATTTTCAAGGGACATATGTCCGACCTCCGGATGCAGACGATTTAAGTCACATAATTCAACAACCCGGAGAGTCAGCCTGTAAGCTTTGGAACAGATTTCTCACCAAGAAGAACCAAATCGTCGACTGTCCGGACGTCGAAGCCCTAGCAGCTTTCAAACACAGTGTCCAGGACGAATGGCTTGCCAGACACCTCAGACAGGAAAAGCCAAGGACAATGGCAGCCCTAACAACTCTTATGACCCGCTTTTGCACGGGCAAGGACAATTGGTTGGCCCGCAGCGTCACCGACGATCCAGGCACATCCAAAATCAGGGATGGCAATGGAAAACCACGACACAATAAAAACAAGCGTCGAAATAATGAAGACAGCCCATACAATACAGCGGTAAACGCCGGATTCAGGGGCTCTAGACGTGGTCAACGAAAAAGCCATTTAAAGGCAGCAGAGATGGTCAGTCCAGCCTAAATAAAATTCTAGACAGGTCCTGTCAGATTCATGGCGCCCCTGAGAAACCTGCGAATCACACCAACAGAGAATGCTGGGTCTTCAAGCAGGTCGGCAAGCTAAACACCAAACACAAAGAGAGGGAGCCGCCAAGTGAAGATGAGGACGAACCACGCTAGCCGAACACTGGGGGACAGAAAAAAATTCCACCAGAGGTCAAATCAGTGAACATGATTTACGCCACCCACATAGCAAAGAGGAAGCGCAAACACGCACTCCGAGACGTATATGCTGTAGAGCCCGTCGCCCCCAAATTCAACCCATGGTCGGCCTGCCAGATCACTTTTGATTGCAGGGATCATCTGACTAGTATCCAACATGGAGGTTCGGCTGACTTGGTGCTCGAACCCAATAATCGACGGATACCATCTCACCCAAGTCCTCATGGACGGCGGCAGTAGTATTAATCTGATAGATCAGGACACTGTCCGCAAGATGGGATAGACCCGTCAAGAATCAACCAAAGTAGTACTACCTTTAAAGGAGTAATACCAGGCGTAGAGGCCCGCTGCACAGGCTCTTTAACATTAGAGGTTGTATTCGGTTCTCCCGACAACTTTCAAAGCAAAGAACTAATCTTCGACATCGCTCCATTCCGAAGCGGCTATCATGCACTACTCGGAAGAACGACCTTTGCTCGTTTCGATGCAGTACCGCATTACGCTTATCTCAAACTTAAGATGCCCGGTCCACGTGGCGTCATCACAATCAGCGGAAACACAGAGCGTTCTCTTCGTGCGGAAGAATACATGGCGGCACTAGCAGCTGAACCACTGAATGGCCTCTCCAACCTGAGTAACTCATCGGTGTTCGAGACTATGGACACGGATAGATGTGTTCGGCGCACACCTAGTTGTAGCAGCCCAGATAAACTTGAGCTTGATTAACAGCTATGCCCGCAGATGTGGTGCGGGGGGCTACCCGCATGTAAAAGGTCCATAGTTTGGCTTGACCCTATTTACACTCAAGAGATTGAATTTTCATGGTTCATTAAGATTAACCGACTTTACACATGGTCACACCAGATTCTTTCACCTGGTTTTTTTACAGATGACCATCGTGTTATACCCTTCAAAGATACGGCACAACAGAGATAAAGGCACAAACGTGCAGCAGGGCCCCGTCCAAAGGTTTATTTTTAGATTAAGACCCTGTGTAAACCTTTTTTATTGTCTCTTGTTGTCTCACACCCTCCTGGAACTTAAAAATGACCAAGAGGGATACCGATGTTACCGGCGAGCTTATGATTCACCGTTCTAAAATAAGACGTTACAGAGACAGCAACCAGTTTGTTTTTGAGATCTACGCTCTCACCACAGGCGCTCTGTCTTCATGCCGGGTTGATGCACGTACCTTGAAATTCAGGGCTCATTATCGAGGGCGGTACTCAGCCTAGTATATGTTGTAAAGTCTGAATACCTTCGGGAGTGTTCAGCGTCGCGAGTTTGGCCTTATATGCATCAGCTCCGAATCATGTCTTTGGTCAATAGTTGGGTTTGCCCGGCTCTCGTGTTTTGCTACCTTACGTTCCGCTCTATCGGCTAAGGTGGCACATGGAGAACTACTGCAATTGTGCCCTGGTTCATCCGGATGAGCACCTCAGTAGAGAAAGCCGAAAACTGATTGTCATGATAAAGCGAGAGTCTGGTCAACCACTCGATGACTCAGCGGAATCTTCGCGATTCCTCCGCATTAACGAAGGACCGGTTTCCTGGTCACGTATGTAAACGCATCGTATTCGGATAAACACGGACATACCAGGGGCTATATAGTAGTCCTACCATCAAACTCCTATGGCTAAGTGAAAGTGTTAAAGCTATATAGTCTGATTGCCTCGTTCGCCGCGCTACCACCTCCTTAACGGACCAAGACATTGGATGAAGTGTGATTACGTGCTTTGCCGAACACCCCCGCATTATACGCGAGGGGGCTGAAGCTGATGACTGCAAACTTTCAGGTTATATACATATAGACATAAGTGGCACACAGGAGGCACTACAATACTTTACTGGCAAAAGTATAAATATAGCCTTTGTTATCAAAAGCATTGTTTTTACAATCAAGATACATGTCATTGGAACATGGTATTCTTTGAGCACTGAGCCTCTATTAAACGGGCACCTTCTAAGACTTCTTCAAAATAGTGCTCGGGCGAGTCCTAGCCCCCGGGTGGACCCCTGGTCGCAATATCAGTGGCCTCCATCTTCGCCCAATATGTCTTAACACGGGCAAGGGCCATCCGCGCACCCTCTATGCACGCCGACCGCTTGACAGCGTCGATATGCGGCACAACACAAATAAATCGTTGCACCAAACCAACATAACTATCCGGACTTGGTTCCTTCGGCCACAAGCGATCCACAACAGCCTTCATGGCAAGCCCGAATAACCTATGGAGCTCGGCCCATTCGGCCATTTGCTCGTCAACAACAGCGGATTCCTTGGAGTACTGAACTGCGACCAAAACAATCTTTCCGCTTCATGATCTTCTTGATCTTGGAAATACTATGTCGCATCGGCAGCACTCTTTGACAAATCCAAGTATGCGTCTGGAGAGCTCCATAAGTGATCAAGAGGGGCATACTTTGGATCGCCGAATTTTGTTCGCAATAAAAAGGGCTTCCCAGTCGCGATTTCACCGGTTTGCCAGAGCTCCTCCTGAGCCGTTCTGATCTTAGAGCGAGTTTCCTTCGCTGACTGTAAGGCCTTTTCTAGGTCAACCGTCTTTGCTTGGTTTTCCCTTTCGAGAAGCTCATATAGGCTAGTGGCATTTTGTAGCTCAAGAGCCATGTTGGCCATTCTATCCTCACTTCGGCGATGAGCAGCCTGTTCGGCTTTTAATTCGTCAGCTGCCTTCACGGCAGCCGCATTGCTTCTCCTGGCTTGCTCCTTGGCCTGGGCAAGCTCAGCCCGAAGGGTCTCCATGGCGGCAGCACCATCTGCAGTCAAAGCATATCATAAATCCTAGCATCATGCTCTTATTAATATTCACTATCCACCCAAATATACATACCCTGTGCCTCGTCAAGCTGCCCATTCACAAGTGTGATGTCTTCATCCACCACATCAAGTTGCCGCTTCAGTTCGGCAAATTCGGCAGCCCGGGTAGTTGCCGGTGCTGTAGCCGCTTGTGTACAAAATTGGCAAAATCATTACCTGCAATTATTTCTATTTTCGATCCTCTGATCACCCCATCAGGATGGCAACCAGAGTCTCAGGGGCTACTATCTATACACAGTGCACCTTGCGTTTATGGTACAATCAAAAAATATCATGTTGCGTACCTCAAAGCCTCTTAGCAGGCTCGTAAAAGCTTCATTCAACCCGCTTTTCGCGGACGAAATCCTCTCAACCACCGTACCCATTAAGGTACGATGTGCCTCTGAGATAGGCGCTTGCTGTAGAAGACCCGCTAATGTGTCCGGCTATGTATCGGATAGTCCGGGCCTTTTTCTATTGGTCTCTCTAGGAGCCGAACACCCCGGACCTCGGGCGGCCGAAGAGTTACCTTCTGTCCTTTGCTGATCAGGAGAGATCCTCCGGGACGACACCTCAGGGTCATCCGCCTCATGAGGCGGAGAAGTTGGGGGAGGCGTTTTGCTCTCCATCATCTCCGGAAGAAGATCCCCCGAGGACGAAGATTGTTGAAGGAGGCTATATGCCGAATTGCAAAACATACATCTCAGTCGCTATTCTCAGAAAAAGAGTGGGGTATGCATGCAAAGCACCTTCGTTCACTTACGACTCGGTTAACGGCTATGGGCGCTGTGCGGCAATGTTGCCCTTCGAGGCAGGGCCCCCTGATAAAGGTTTCTTCCCTCGTTTGGAGACCTCCGCTTACAAATCTTTGTGGGCGGTCCTTTTCTTCCCGTGGGGAGAGGGATACTAGATTCTCCTCCCTGATCATCCTCCGACATGGGATTACTAATTTCCCCAGTTATGATGCGTAACGTACCTCTAGTATGAAGTACGCTTTCGGCTTCCCCCTTCCTCTCCTTGTCCTCCCGTGATGGCACTTGATAAGGTGCACGAGCCAGCATCCTGATTAATACAGGATCCACCGAATCTTCGGGAAGAGGGGCCAAACACCTGATCCTCTCCGCCTTTCTTATCCAGCCCTGGTCGAGGATGGTCTTTCAGAATAATGTTGTGACAAGCATAATGACAACGTGTTCGGTTGTGGAATTACTTACCTGGGTATCTGGATGGTTGCAGTCGAGGCATGCATCCTCTGTTGTGTCCGGACATTTTATTCGTGATCCGAATAATAATTGATACATTCCTTCGAGCGTCCTGCCGAAGAAGTGCTGAACATTTCACGGTCCTTCCGGGTTGAACTCCCACATATAGAGAGGTCGACGTTGGCACGGCAAGACCCGACGAACTAACATTATTTGGATTACTTTGACAAGACTAATGTCCTTCTTGAGGAAATCCTGAATGCGGCTTTGCAATGCCCGCACGTCATCAACCGATCCCAGTCCAGCCCCTTGTTGACCCATGATGCAAGATGTGGCAGAGGGGCAGAGCAGAAGGCAGGGGAGGCCGCCCACTTCCTCCCCTGGGGTGCTGTGATATAAAACCACTCCCGTTGCCATAGGTCAGAAACTTTCGGGAAGGAACCCTTTGGCCATAAAGCATAGGTGCCTTTTCTTATTATAGCGCCTCCGCACTTCGCGTGTCGCCCGTCGATCATCTTTGGCTTCACATTGAACGTCTTGAGCCATAAGACGAAGTATGGGGTAATACGGAGGAAGGCCTCACACACAATGATGAACGTTGAGATGTGAAGGAAGGAATCTGGAGCTATATCATGCAAATCTAGCCCGTAATAGAACATGAGCCCTCTAACAAAGGGATAAAGACCGAAGCCTAGCCTTCGGAGGAAGTGGGAGATGAATACAACGCTCTCTTTGGGTTTGGGAGTGGGGATCACCTGCCCTTGAGAAGGAAGCCTGTGAAGGATTTCGGCGGTCAAGTACCTAGCCTCCCTAAGCTTCGTGATGTCCTCCTCTGTGATAGAAGAGGCCATCCACCAGCCTTGAAGGCTGGATCCGGACATGGTTGTAGGTCTGAAGCGCTTGGGCTGAGCCTTGGGTATTGGAACTCGAGGTGGGGGAAGGGGAAGATCAAGCGTGGATAGAAAGAGACAGGTCTTGACCTCTTTATAAAGGGGATGAATATCAAGCGTCCTCAACGCGGCCGTTTGGGACTTGCCTAATCCAAGGAGTCATACTAATGAAGTGGTTGGGTTACCCATGCCAGTATTGATGAGAATCCCGTGATAAGGGGACACGATCTCTGCTTCAACAAGACGTGCCAATAAAACCACCTCGCAAGACGTGTAGTGGCAGGTTGGAAAAACGGTTTGAATAATAACTGAGCCATGATGTGATGTCACGCTATGTAAAAGTTGTCAGCAGATTAGACTCGTGGAATATTGTACTCTCTACGGTGGTATGTGGAATTTGTTTTGCAGAGCCGGACACGATTCTTGTCTTCAAGATCTACTTTGGAGTATTCGGAGAAGGAACCCGCCTTAAAATGCCGAAGACAATATGCGCGCTGGACTCATCGTCATTGAAGCCTGGTTCAGGGGCTACTGAGGGAGTATTGGATTAGGGGGTCCTTGGACAGCCAGACTATATGCTTATGCCGGACTATTGGACTATGAAGATACAAGATTGAAGACTTTGTCCCGTGTCCGGGTGGGACTTTCCTTTGCATGGAAGGCAAGCTTGCCAATTCGGATATGTAGATTTCCTTCTCTGTAACCGACTCTGTGTAACCCTAGCCCCCTCCGTTATCTATATAAACCAGAGGGTTTAGTCCGTAGGACGAGAACAATCATAATCATAGGCTAGCTTCTAGGGTTTAGCCTCTACGATCTCGTCGTAGATCAACTCTTGTAATACTCATATCATCAAGATCAATCAAGCAGGAAGTAGGGTATTACCTCCATAGAGAGGGCCCGAACATGGGTAAACATCATGTCCCCCACCTCCTGTTACCACTAGCCTTAGACACACAGTTCGGGACCCCCTACCCAAGATCCGCCGATTTTGACACCGACACACACCACATGATTACTATAGAGATAGATATGAACTATGTGTACTACATGAACTTGAATTCTATTTTTTGAATACACTTGATGTTGATTCCAAATAATAGTACATTTGATGTACTAACTATATATTCATAATCTAAACCATGTTCCATACGTACAACATGTTTATCACACAAAGTATAGTGCCCCGCCCCCTACATTATGACAAGTATTTAGACCTGAGCTGCAAAAGCCACACATTAGCCCAAATTATAATCAATGTTCTATGTATTATACGTAGTACTAGCAAGATGCCCATGCGTTCCACATAACATCAACATGATCAAGGGGAGGCCTAATTTGCAAATATGCATAGGGGTGTGGGTATATATTTTCAAAATTGCCATAGTTTCCTTCCTATCCGTTAGATATAGATCGGATGACCTATATTGCAGGATGGCAGGCACACCATCATCAACAACTCCATTTTTATAAGAGTAGAGATAAAATATATTATATGTAGTATAACATGTTCATAACCACACCATGTGTATCACCGTTATATATATTCACACATGCGTCGGTTTAAAACACTATGATAAATTCTTCAAATATCCGAATTCGCTTTTTATAATGAAGTATGATCTCTATTCGTCTTTTACACCCACACAATCCTCTTATCTTTGTAGCTAGCGCTAACTTTCTCTCGTGCATGCACACGCCCGCATCCCTCTCACCCTCCCTCAGCATTCTCTAGCTACATCATACAAATTCGTCTTTTCACTTTAGGTCGTTCACCCATGGTGTGTAGGCCCCCCAGCTCCTTCTTTATGGCACACATCGATCGATATGCCTCTCTAGCCAGGTGTGCCTAGCACAAACACAAGCTTCCCCTCTTCTCTTATCACCGTCCATGCCTCACTCCCACCACTCTTTCAATCGATCTCATACTCGCACACTCCTTCCCCCTTGATATAGTATGCCTCTTGCACCATCTCCTAGATGCATCCCTCTCTCTCTCTATCCTTCTCCCCGTGCCTCATTTGCTTCTAACACACACATGCATGTATACCGATCGATCTCCCAACATATACCAAGGTCAACTTTAACCATTCCCCCCCATTGATCGACGTACCTCACAAGCTATGTCTCTCCTTTCTCTAACAAAGGACGATTGATCTTCCTATGTAGTTACGTCTGCTTACCACAGCCATATTGTCCCCCTCATCATTCGTGCATGCCTCCTGACCCGTATATCACACGCACATGCACAGACAGGCAGCCATCCCCTCTCTTATTGATATTGCAGGTGTGCCCTCCGTTTGTCTAGCAAGCCTATCCCACCATTTGTTAGAAGCAACTCCACTACCACCCCCTTCAACACTCTAGCTCTGTCTCTCTCCCAACCTTATTCCTCTCCTACACATATGCATGGATGCCAATCGATATCCCTTAATACGCGAGGTAGATCGATCTCCCTTAATACATGAGGTAGGCCTCTCTCCTCCTCCACACATATACCAGACATTGTACCTCTATAGTTAATTAGGCCTCCCTCCCCCCCACCACACACCTATAGTCGAGCCATGTAGGTAGGTATCCATGCCACAGAGACAAACTGCACATGTCCCCTCTCATGTTCCAGTAGACCAGCCACTCTATATCTTTGACGTGGGCACACACAAATTCGATGGCACTCTTTATGGATCACGCGCGCGCACACACACATCATCTCTCTCTTCGATTCTATGGACACCTCAAGCCGATGATACGTCCACTCTCTTCTCGTGGATCGCCCTCTCATATAAATGATATATCCAAGACTCTATTTCACACACATTGCATATGTTACATTTTTTGATTGACCCCCCCCCCCAAAAAAAACTCTCACGAACCCACACACTATATCTCTCTACGTTTGTATCTCTCTCACACAACCCCATGTAGGTTGTGTACATATACAAGAAGAGAATAGGTGCACCGTGCATGTACTCACGCTTCGTGCCCAGCCACACCCGCGCGGGTACACGGTGGAGCTCATTTCTGTACGAAATGGCAGCCCACGTGCTAATTTGAACGAGTGTAGTGGTTGTTTACCTACGGTGGTCGTGTACCACGCGTGCATGAAACAAAGTTCGACTTGATGCGTTGGCGCGCTATTTTCAAATAAAGTTGTGCCGCTCAATGGCACGTACATAGAATATAAAATGATTTTTATGGAGAAAAAGGTAGTCCACTCCACTATATACAATGGAGCCTGCCTGCCTGGTTTATCTCTCTTCAAAGTATCTCACACAAGGCTGCGGTGGCCTCTCTCTCTCTCTCACCGTTGGTCACTGATACGGCCGCATCCCGTCCGCCGGCGGAAAGGAAGGATGTGCATCGTTTCTCCGTTCGACGGTGCCGAGGCAACACGTCTCGATCTGCGGTACACGCCGTTCTCTCTGACCAAGCTCCAGCGCGGTAGGGCCTACGCCACCTGCTCGCTGCCGTAGTAAGGGCAGATTCCGCCCACCGCCGCTCACCTAGTTACATCCCGACGACCTCCAAGTATCCCCTCCGGCCTTGTTCCACTGCCCGTCTTCCCACGTCGCTGCATGTGGATCTTCCATAGTTCTTTGCCCAAAATGTAGCTCATCCGCCGTACTTTCCATATTGCAATCTCGTCCTCACACTATTTTAGACAAACACAACTATGTTGTTATCTTCCCTTAGGACAAGGAATGTGCTTCTTTTTTGTTGTCGCATGTGTCATCAATTGTTATTGGCCAGTAATTGTTTCCTTTCTACCTCTTTTTTGCAAACAGGGCTATCCATTTCACCTCGTTTCTATCGCAACCTTTTGGTGAACTGCACAAATCACTTTTTTCTTAAGAGTGTTTTGTGCAGTTGTACTAAAATGTCACACGGGCAACGTCTCTACATTTCAGTGCGACTTCACAAAGGGATATTGGTTTTGCTCTATCCTCCTCATCCAACTCTGAGCCTAATCTTCTCCTACTAGTTAGTCTTAAGAGGGACTGCAAAAGTGACCGGCTTCTATTTGTGTGTTTATTGTTTCATCAGCAGTCCTCTATTATCGTAATCACACGTAATATCTTTGGAACAGGGACGCTCAACTCTATTTTAGTGGAACTGCACAAAATGATCGGAATGTTGCATGCTCCAGACAACTACTTTTTTCCCAACATGACTTGTTGATTTAGACAGAGCTGGGGGGACGCTGCTGCCAATGAAAGCATGGATCAATTTTAATTTAACACCTTCTCACAACTTTGTCTTCAGTTGTGATGCAAATATTAGCTCTGATATGCTAATAATTGAGATGCATTAGCAAGGAAGTTAGTTTTTTATTGTTTCCGAAAGAGCATCGATGGCAAGACACACGAAACAAAAGCTGAAAGCTCACACCATTGTACAATTTCATGTCGCTAGAAAATTATTTGTATAGTACGTCAATTATGTAAACAAATGTTGGAAGCTTGATAGCATTGCCAGAAGCCTCTTCAGCATCCGGGTCCATGTGCCATGCACAAAATTATACTCCTTCGTTCCTAAATATTTGTCCTTTTAAAAATTTCAAATGGGCATATTTTAGAGTGAAGATTCACTCATTTTGCTTCGTATGTGTACTCCCTCCATTCCTAAATATTTGTGTTTCTAGAGATTTCAACAAGTGACTACATATGGAGCAAAATGAGTGAATCTACACTCTAAAATATGTCCCTATACATCCGTATGTAGAAGTCCATTTGAATATCTAAAAAGGAAAATATTTGAGTAGTCACTCGTTGAAATCTCTAGAAAGACAAATACTCCGGAGTTTATTTAAGAACCGAGGGGTAGTGCACAACCGCATGGGAGACTCAGCCCGGTCATTGCGTGATACGTCTCCAACGTATATATAATTTTTGATTGTTTCATGCTATTATATTACCCGTTTTGGATATTTATGGGCTTAACTTTACACTTTTATATCATTTTTGGGACTAACCTATTAACCGGAGGCCCAGCCCAAATTGTTGTTTTCTTGCCTATTTTAGTGTTTCAAAGAAAAGGAATATCAAACAGAGTCCAAACGGAATGAAACCTTCCGGAGAGTTATTTTTGGAACGGAAGCAATCCAGGAGACTTGGAGTGCACGTAAGGGAAGCAACGAGGAAGCCACGAGGCAGGGAGGCGCGCCCTACCCCCTGGGCGCGCCCCCACCCTCGTGGATCCCCTGACCGACTTATTTCGCCTATATATGTCCATATACCCTAAAAACATCGGTGAGCACAATAGATCGGGAGTTCCGCCGCCGCAAGCCTCTGTAGCCACCAAAAACCTCTCGAGAGCCTGTTCCGGCACCCTGCTGGAGGGGGGATCCCTCAACAGTGGTCATCTTCATCATCCCGGCGCTCTCCATGACGACGAGGGAGTAGTTGACCCTCGGGGCTGATGGTATGTACCAGTAGCTATGTGTTTGATCTCTCTCTCTAGTGTTCTTGAGGTGATACGATCTTGATGTATCGTGAGCTTTGCTATTATAGTTGGATCTTATGATGTTTCTCCCCCTCTACTCTCTTGTGATGAATTGAGTTTTCCCCTTGAAGTTGTCTTGTCGGATTGAGTCTTTAGGATTTGAGAACACTTGATGTATGTCTTGCCGTGCTTATCTGTGGTGAGAATGGGATATTCACATGATCTACTTGATGTATGTTTTGGTGATCAACTTGCGGGTTCAATGAACTTATGCATAGGGGTTGGCACACGTTTTCATCTTGACTCTCCGGTAGAAACTTTGGGGCACTCTTTGAAGTACTTTGTGTTGGTTGAATAGATGAATCTGAGATTATGTGATGCATATCGTATAATCATGCCCACGGATACTTGAGGTGACATTGGAGTATCTAGGTGACATTAGGGTTTTGGTTGATTTGTGTCTTAAGGTGTTATTCTAGTACAAACTCTATGTTAGATCGAACGGAAAGAATAGCTTCGTGTTATTTTACTATGGACTCTTGAATAGATCGATCAGAAAGGATAACATTGAGGTGGTTTCATACCCTACCATAATCCCTTCGTTTGTTCTCTGTATTAGCTACTTTGGAGTGACTCTTTTTTTCATGTTGAGGGATAGTTATATGATCCAAGTATGTTATTATTGTTGAGAGAACTTGCACTAGTGAAAGTATGAACCCTAGGCCTTGTTTCTATCATTGCAATACCGTTTAGGCTCACTTTTATCGCTTGCTACCTTGCTGTTTTTATATTTTCAGATTACAAAAACCTACATCTACCATCCACATTGCACTTGTATCACCATCTCTTCGCCGAACTAGTGCACCTATACAATTGACCATTGTATTGGGTGTGTTGGGGACACAAGAGACTCTTTGTTATTTGGTTGCAGGGTTGCTTGAGAGAGACCATCTTCATCCTATGCCTCCCACGGATTGATAAACATTAGGTCATCCACTTGAGGGAAATTTGCTACTGTCCTACAAACCTCTGCACTTGGAGGCCCAACAACATCTACAAGAAGAAGGTTGTGTAGTAGACATCAAGCTCTTTTCTAGCGCCGTTGCCGAGCAGGTGAGTGCTTGAAGGTATATCTTTAGGTCTTGCAATCGCCTCTTTTTGTTTCTTGTTTTATCACTAGTTTAGTCTATAAAAGAAAACTAGAAAAAATGGAATTGAGTTTGGCTCATACACTTCATCTTTTTAATATCTTTCGTGAGAATGATGGAAAGGAAAATTGTGCTCAAGTGCTAGAAGAATAAGTCTATAAAATGTTTGGTACTAGATCTTTGTATGATGAGCATGATTGCAATGTTGTTAGTATGAACTCTTTGAATATCCATAGTACTAATGATGATTGCACTAGTCATGATGAAAATGTCTCTTATAAGCATGTCAATTTTTGTGGAGTGCATAGAGTTTGCAAGTACAGACAAAATAGTGAAGATAGATTTTGCAAGAGGCATAAGTATTTAGAAACTAAATGGTTGCAAGAAAGGCTAGATGTGAGTGCTGAAAATTTAAAATTTCTTTACCGTACTTGTGAACTTTGCAATGAACATGGTCATTTAAATCTCCGATGCAAATTGTTTAATGATCAAATTGTGTCCAAAAATTGTGATGACTTGATTTCCCTTGCACATCATAATGAACTTAGTTTGCTCTTGGGTTATGAAGAAATGAAACGTGCAACTAAGCATATTCCAGAATATAACCTTGAGAAATTCCTTGATATTGATCTAGAGGAAATTTATATGCATTGTACAGTGAATTGCATTGAAAATTCTTATATTGCCAATTACATAAAGAAAGAAAGAAAATAGAAGATGAAGAGAATACTAATGAAAGGGAAGAGACTTCCCAATATCCTCCTATTATTTCTTATGATGAATCAGGTAACGAGGAGGAGCTTTCTATTCAACCAATCTCATCAATAAGGAGCTCAAAAAAGAGGGTTAAACCCACACATGATGTGAAGAAGAAAAAGAAAAGACGGAGAAGCAAAGGTAGAAAGGTATCCCTCCCAAATGATGTTTCTCCTATTACTAATTGTGATGATGATAATTGCTATACTATTGGTGCTATCCATACTATTAATGATGAGAGTGATTATGCTTATGATATGAAAAGGCCCAAGCTTGGGGATGCTATGTTTGATGAGAATGACATGTTTGATAATATATTTGCTGCAATTAATGTTTGTCCTAAGCTTGGGGATGCTACGTTTAATGAATATGATATTTTTAGCCTCCCAAGTTTTGATATGCAAAGTTGTTACGATGATAACATGCCTCCTACCTATGATGATTATATTGATGAAAGTGGGTTTGGAAGAGTGTCAACTTTAGGAAGTAATGATCCCACTATTTTGGAGGGTGTTGAATCTTATAATATTTATGAAAGTGGATTTGGAGAGGTCATGACTTTATTTAGTGATGAATCCACTATTTTGGAAGAGGTTTCAATTCATTATGATGAGAACAAAGTTGCTACTTATGATGATTATTGTGATGAAACTTATGCTATAAAAAGTAGTGATGATTATATTTATAAAACTTGTCATTATTATGATTACCCTTTTTATGAACATTATTCTTTTAATGTAGAAACAATTTATAGTATTCAAGTCTCTTATGATACTCCCACTATTCCGAATTAGAAGAAATTTGCTTATGTGGAGAGTAGTAAAATTTCTATGCAAGTAGATAATGAAAAAAATGCTTTAGGTGCTGGTTATATTGTTGAATTCATTCATGATTCTATTGAAAATCATTATGAGAGTGGAACATATGCAAGTAGGAATTGCAATAATATCAAGTTTCCTCTCTATGTGCTTAAAATCTTGAAGTTATGCTTGTTTTACCTTCCTACGCTAGCTGATTCTTGTTCCCATAAGTTGTTTGCTCACAAAACCCCTATGCATAGGAAGTGGGTTAGTGAGGGAGTCCCGGATTAGGGGGTGTCCGGATGGCCGGACTATGACCTTTGGCCGGACTATGACCTTTGGCCGGACTCCCGGACTATGAAGATACAAGATTGAAGACTTCGTCCCGTGTCCGTATAGGACTTTCCTTGGCGTGGAAGGCAAGCTTGGCGATACGTGTAGATCTCCTCCCATTGTAACCGTCTCCGTGTAACCCTGGCCCTCTCCAATGTCTATATAAACCGGAGGGTTTTAGTCCGTAGGACGAACAACAGTCATACCATAGGCTAGCTTCTAGGGTTTAGCCTCTCTGATCTCGTGGTAGATCAACTCTTGTACTACCCATATCATCAATATTAATCAAGCAGGAGTAGGGTTTTACCTCCATCGAGAGGGCCTGAACCTGGGTAAAAACATCGTATCCCTTGTCTCCTGTTACCATCCGCCTAGACGCACAATTCGGGACCCCCTACCCGAGATCCGCCGGTTTTGACACCGACATTGGTGCTTTCATTGAGAGTTCCTCTATGTTGTCACCTTTAGGCCCGATGGCTTCTTCGATCATCAACCATGACGCGGTCCAGGGTGAGACTTTTCTCCCCGGACAGATCTTCGTGTTTGGCGGCTTTGCACCGCGGGCCAATTTGCTCGGTCATCTGGAGCAGATCGAAAGCTACGCCCCTGGCCGTTAGGTCAGATTTGGAAATTTGAACTACACGGCTGACATCCGCGGGGACTTGATCTTCGACGGATTCGAGCCACAGCCGAGCGCGCCGCACTGTCACGATGGGCACGATCTAGCTCTGCCGCCGGACAGTGCCCAGAGCGCCGCTCAGGTGTCCACTCTGACCCTTAGCTCGGAGACAACCGCGCCAATCGGGGACGGATGGTTGGATGCCGCCTCGTGGGCTGCAATCTCTACGGCGATCAAGCCGAATACCAGCCTTGTCCTTTGTTAAGCTTGTGACTCCAAGGTGCCGAACTCCTTTCTGGACTCCGAATCTTCCGCACCCCTTCCGATCGAACCCAATTGGGCTCCGATCATGGAGTTCACCGCCGCGGACATCTTTCAGCACTCGCCCTTTGGTGTCATCCTAAATTCACTAAAGTCTCTCTCTTTATCAGGAGAGCCCTGGCCGGACTATGGTCAGCAAGGTTGGGATGCATACGACGAAGAAATTCAAAACCCATCCACCACCCACTTCGTAGCCACTGTCGATGATTGAACCGACATGCTCGACTTCGACTCCGAAGACATCGACGGTATGGACGCCGATGAAGGAGACGACCAAGAACCAGCGCCTATAGGGGACTGGAAAGCCACCTCGTCATATGACATATACATGGTGGACACCCCAAAGGAAGGGAATGGCGATGGAACAACGGAGGATGACCCCTCCAAGAAACAGCCTAAGCGCCAACGTCAGCGCCGCCGCCCTAAATCCCGCCACAGCAAAAACGGAGATTCCGGCACCGGAGACAATAACACCCCGGACAGTGCCGAAGACAACCCCCTCCAGCAGGATTCAGCGCAGGAGGATGGAGAAGCCATCCCTCATAAGAGAGCGGCAGATAGAGAGGTCGAGGACGACAATTATATGCCTCCCTCCGAATACGTGGCAAGGCTCGAGGACGACGAATTTGTCGTGCCAGAGGATCCCGTCGAACAAGAGCGTTTCAAATGCAGGCTTATGGCCACGGCAAGCAGCCTCAAGAAAAACAGCAGCAGCTTAGAGCTGACCAAGATTTGCTAGCCGACAGATGGACTGAAGTCCTGGCGGCCGAAGAGTACAAACTCGAACGCCCCTCCAAGAGCTACCCAAAGCGCATGCTACTACCCCAACTAGAGGAGGAAGTAACTAAACCTACATCACCAGCGTATGATGCGGCGGATCGGCCACCCCGTGGCCGCGACAGAGAGGCCTTTTGGCCCTCAACTCAAGCCGCACCCTGGCGCCGCTCAAAAAGTACCAAGGCACGGGGAAATGCGCCAGACCTGCGAGACATATTGGAGGACAAGGAAAGGCAAACAAGATCGATCTACGGATCGCATGGGTGCCCCATGACACGTGACGATAACCGTCACGCCGGATATGGCAAATACAGCCAGGCCGAACACAACAGACAAAGCTCATCCGAGCTACGTCGTGATATAGCCCAGTACAGAGGCGCCGCACACCCACTATGCTTCACAGATGAAGTAATGGATCATCAAATCCCCGAGGGTTTTAAACTCGTAAACATCGAATCATACGATGGCACAACAGATCCTGCGGTATGGATCGAGGATTATCTCCTTCATATCCACATGGCCTGTGGTGATGATCTACACGCTATCAAATACCCCCCGCTCAAGCTAAAAGGACCAGCTCGGCATTGGCTTAACAGCTTGCCAGCAGAGTCAATTGGTTGCTGGGAGGACCTGGAATCCGCATTCCTTGACAACTTCCAAGGCACTTATGTGCGACCACCAAACGCCGATGACCTAAGCCACATAATTCAGCAGCCAGAGGAATCGGCCAGACAATTCTGGACGCGGTTCCTAACCAAGAAAAATCAAATAGTCGACTGTCCGGATGCACAGGCTCTTGCAGCCTTCAAACATAACATCCAAGACGAATGGCTTGCCCGACACCTAGGACAGGAAAAGCTGAAATCTATGGCGGCCCTCACGACACTCATGACCCGCTTTTGCGCGGGAGAAGACAGCTGGCTAGCTCGTAGCAATAACATGACCAAGAACCCTGGTTATTCGGATACCAAGGACAACAATGGCAGGTCGCGTCGTAACAAGCACAAGCGCCACATTAACGGCGACAATAGTGAGGATACAGAAGTTAATGCCAGATTCAGAGGCTCTAAACCCGGTCAGCGGAAAATGCCATTCAAAAGAAATACTCCAGGCCCGTCCTGTTTAGACCGGATACTCGACCGCTCGTGCCAGATACACGGCACCCCCGAACAACCAGCCAATCACACCAACAGGGATTGTTGGGTGTTCAAGCAGGCAGGCAAGTTAAGCGCCGAACACAGAGACAAGGGGCTGCATAGCGATGATGAGGAGGAGCGCCGGCCGCCGAACAACAGAGGACAGAAGGGCTTTCCCCCACAAGTGCAGACGGTGAACATGATATATGCAACCCATATCCCCAAAAGGGAATGGAAGCATGCGCTCAGGGACGTCTATGCGTTGGAGCCAGTCGCCCCAAAGTTCAACCCATGGTCCTCCTGCCCGATCAGTTTTGATCGAAGGGACCACCCCACTAGCATTCGTCACGGCGGATTCGCAGCATTGGTTCTAGACCCAATCATTGACGGATTTCACCTCACTAGAGTCCTCAAGGACGGCGGCAACAACCTGAACCTGCTTTATCATGATACAATGCGAAAAACGGGTATAGATCCCTCAAGGATTAAACCCACAAAGACGACCTTTAAAGGCGTCATACCAGGTGTAGAAGCCAGTTGTATAGGCTCAGTTACACCCGAAGTGGTCTTCGGATCCCCGGATAATTTCCGAAGCAAGGAGTTAATCTTCGACATAGTCCCGTTCCGCAGTGGCTATCATGCCCTGCTCGGACGAACAGCATTTGCAAAATTCAATGCGGTGCCGCACTATGCATATCTCAAGCTCAAGATGCCAGGCCCTCGTGGAGTCATTACGGTCAATGGAAACACCAAACGCTCTCTCCGAACAGAGGAGCACACGGCGGCCCTGGCGGCGGAAGTACAAGGTAGCCTCTCAAGGCAATTCTCCAGTCCGGTTGTTAAACGTCCGGACAACGTCAAGCGCGCCCGAAGTAACCCACAACAAGACCGTCTGGCACGTTCCGAGCAAGCATAGCAGTGCGGCCCCAACCCCAGCCCTCGCGAGATTGCAATACCAGTACCACGCATACATAATTACGCTCTTGAAATACCATGGGCATAAGGGGAGGGGCACAACCATGGCGCGCCCAGGATGCGGCTCAACCGCACCAGGGGCTCCCGATTTTGCCATTTCTTCTTTTTTATATACTTTCAGGACTCCACTATTCGGAAGCCCTGTCCGGCAGTACAATCGCCGAACACATGATGCAACAGCCATGGAGACAACAAGCCACGTCAAATGTCCAGGTAGTCTCTATAATGAGCTAAATACCTGTCTTACTTAAAGTCTCGCAGCTTGCCCCTGGAGGGGGACATGTCAAATAATCCCATCTCTTGCATATCGCACTATTTGTATCGTTCTGCTCTCATAGCAGCCCTTTTAGTAAACAATACATAGCTCTTGTCTATTATTGCACTCATTTTTTATATAAATATGTTTAGTTATGACATTATGCAACCGTACACTTTGGTACGGCCAATACACCAGGGGCTTAAGTACCCCATAATACGGTGTGGGAAGATCAAACACTCTCATGAGTGCGGCACCCCGAACTTATAGCATTATATGCATCGGCTCTGAATCATGTCTTGGGTCAATAGTTGGGTTTTCCCGGCTCCCATGTTTTGGTACCTTACGTTCCGCTATGTCGGCTAAGGTAGCGCTGGGAGAACTACTGCGATTGTGCCCCAGTTGAGCTGGGTTAACACCTCAGTAGAGAAAGCTAAAACTGACCGTCATGATAGGGCGAGAGACCGGTCGCTGTCCGAGAGGTTTTTCGAGTCCTTAAAGACTTATGCCGCTTAGAGCGAGGAGCTGGCTTTGTCCGGCCTAGGCGTGGATAGCGCCCCGAACTCGGTCTTCCGAATACTAGGTGCTTCGCCGAAATTTAAAATTATAGAATGCTATGGCTAAGTGAGAGTGATAAAACATTATAAGTCCGATTGCCTTGTTCGTTGTGCTGAGCGCCTCCCTCGATGGACCCAAGAATGGGAACAAAAGCGCTCAGGTTTATCCCGAACACCCCAGCACTCGTGGCATGGGGGTAGAAGCCGATGACTTGCATCTCTCAGATTTAATAAACGGCCGCACAGAAGGTAATATCTTAAATTCAAAAAGCATTGCTTAGCGCATATGAACAAGTTTTCAGCGCACAGGATAAGCACGAGCGAGTTTACTCAAAAATTACATCCCTGGTACATTCATCCGCCACACGATAGGAACCCTTCAAGACGCCCTCATAATACATCTCGGGCCTGCGATGCTCCTTCCCCTTCGGTGGCCCTTCTGTCACCAGCTTCTCAGCATCCAGCTTGCCCCAATGCACTTTAGCACGGGCAAAAGCCCTACGGGCGCCTTTGATGCATACAGAGCGCTTGATGACTTCAAGCCGTGGACAGAAATCCACCAGCCGCCGCACCAACCCAAAGTAGCTCAAAGGCATGACCTCCCCAGGCCACGGCCGGCCTATCAGGCCCTTCATGGCCTGTTCGGCTGCATTATGAAGCTCGACCAGTTGCTTCAGCTGGTCGCTCAGGGGCACCGGGTGTCCGGCCTCAGCATACTGGGACCAGAACACCTTCTCCGTCGAGCTCCCTTTCTCGGCCCGGTAGAATGCGGCAGCGTCAGATACACTGCGGGGCAGATCTGCGAATGCTCCTGGAGAGCTCCAGATTCGGGTAAGTAACAGGTAATTTACTTTCACGTGCTTGCTTTGCATAAAGAATGCCTTACCCGCCTCAATCCTTTTCATCGCCTCAATTTCTTGGAGGGCTTTTTGGGCTTCGGCCTTGGCAGATTTGGCGCTTTCAAGTGCCGAGGCAAGCTCGGACTCTCGAGTCTTCGAGTCAAGCTCTAAACTCTCATGTTTTTTCACAAGAGCATTGAGATCTTGCCGCACCTCCGTCACCTGCGCCTCTTGTTTCTCTCGCTCAGAGCGCTCCATGGCCGCATTGTCTTCGGCCTTGGAAAGCGCTTCCTTCAGGGTCACCACCTCGGTTGTGGCCCCTGTAACATTCACGTTGGTCCTGTCATTATTTGCAACCAGATATTTATATATACACTTACATAAGGTACTACATACCTTCTTTGTCCTCGAGCTGCTTCTTGGCAAGGCCAAGCTCGTTCTCGGACCGCTTGCGGCTCTACTTCAATGCATCAACCTCCGCAGTCAGTGCGGCAGAGGTCAGCAGTGCAGCCTGCATTCCCATATTGACATATTTAGGTTAGACTCCTGTGTATATCTTTTTAGATCCTCAGTCCGACTTTTCTTTCCGAACACCAAACTGAGCATCAGGGCTACTGTCTATGCAGTAACATTTTTACATGTTTTAAATACATACCTCGAAACCTATTAGAAGGCTGGTACAGGCTTCTGTCAGCCCGCTCTTGGCGGACTGAACCTTCTGGATCACCGCACTCATAACAGTGCGGTGCTCCTCGTCGATGGAGGCGCCGTTAAGCACCTCCAGCAAATTGTCCGACGCCTCCGGTTGGACGGAGGCCGCCGACGTTGTAGGCTTGCCCTTCTTGCGAGGGGGCCGCCTGCCAGACACCGGAATCACTGAAGGTTCCGGAGCGGTGTCCGGCCTAGGGCTGGACTTAGATCCCTTTGGGGCTTCATCCCCTTTGGGCCTGGAGTCCGGGAGGTCGCCTTGCGGCGCCTCCAGGACCACCTACTCCCGGTTTAGCCCCTTTTGGGACTCCACCTCGGCATCGTCCGTAGGGCGAGGGGAGGTAGCAGTCGGGAGTGAAGCGCTATTCACATCCGATGAATCCAGGGAGCCGCTCGACGAATCACCAAGCTGAGCCTTGGGCGGACTTCATGATTGAATTCGCCGTCAGAAGGTACTATACAATAGAGGAACGCCATGAGTTATTCTGGTATCCGGATGCTTATGATTTTGCCAGGGGCTTGGCCCTGGATGGCCATTCCTCTCCACCATCATCGGCGTCAGAGGCATAGTCCGGAAGAAGGGTCTTCCCCTTCTTGGACCCTCCGGCCTCCCTAGTTGGGGCGGACTTCCTTTTCTTTCCTCCCCCCGCTGGAGGGGGAGAGGTTTCTTCTTCATCCTCCTCGTCTTCGGAGGTGGAGGGCGCTTCGGGGTCGTCGGGTGATGAATCCGACACCACCAGGCGCCGGGAGCTCTTTCGAGTCCCCGTGGCCTTCTTCTTGGCCTTCTTCTCTGGCACCACGTGAGGTGTCGGAACTAGCAGCTTCGTCAAGCGTGCATCTGCTGGGCCTTCGGGCAAAGGGGCCGGACAGTCAAACTGTTCGGACGTCCTCTTCTAGTCTTGTCAAAGGAGCGGGAGTTTAGATCCTGCACAGAGTCAAACTATGAAAATGAAGTGTCCCATAAAGGATAAAAACAAGCTTACTTCGGTGGCTTGGCGCTTGGCGCAGAATCGGCGATCCTCAGTGACAGGAGGGGAGACCTCAGAGCTCTTGAATAGCACCTTCCAGGCGTCCTCGTGCTTTGTGTCGAAGAGCCTGGACAAAGTATAGTGCTGGGCCAGGTCAAACTCCCACAAGTTGAAGGCCCATCGTTGGCACGGGAGGATCCGGCGGAAGAGCATGGCCTGGACTACGTTGACAAGTTTAACCTTCTTGTTCACCAGGTCTTGGACGCAGGTTTGGAGTCCGATCACCTCTTCCGGATTACCCCACAACAGGCCCGTCTCTTTCCAAGATGTGAGCCGTGTGGGGATGCCAGATTGGAATTCGGGGGCCGCTGCCCACTCAGGGTCACGCGGCTCGGTGATGTAGAACCACCCCGATTGCCATCCTTTGACGGTTTTCACGAAGGAGCCCTCGAGCCATGTGACGTTGGGCATCTTGCCCACCATGGCGCCTCCGCATTCCACTTGCCGGCCGCCCACGACCTTCGGCTTGACGCTGAAGATCTTCAGCCATACGCCGAAGTGGGTCTTGATGCGGAGAAAGGCCTTGCACACGACGATAAACGCCGAGATGTTGAGGATGAAGTTCGGGGCCAGATCATGGAAATCCAGGCTGTAGTAGAACATGAGCCCCCGGACAAATGGGTGAAGTGGGAAGCCCAGTCTGCGGAGGAAATGGGTGAGGAACACCACCCGCTCATGGGGCCTAGGGGTGGGGATGAGTTGCCCCTCATCTGGAAGCCGGTGCGCGATGTCGCCAGACAAGTATCCAGCCTTCCTTAACTTTTTGATGTGCCCCTCTGTGATGGTAGATGCCATCCATCTACCTCCCGCTCCGGACATGATTGGAGAGGGTCGAGGTGGGAAGAGCGGACTTGGGCGCTGGAGCTCAAGTGTGCGGAAATGGATAAGCAAAGGAGGAAGAAGGCATAGATTGAAAGGGCGGATCCTTATCCCCTTATATGGGTGGCCGGAACTGTGTGCGCCCACCAGCCTAATAAAACTCGCTTATCTCCCAAGCGCCGCGATTGATGGCGCGGTTGGTTTACCCACGCCCGTATTGATGAGAATCCCGGAATAAGGGGACACGATCTCTGCTTTGACAAGATGTGCCAAGGAAACCGCCTCGCTAAACACACTGAGGTGGGACAGTAATACGATTCGAATAAAGGCTTGGTTGTAGCATGATGTCATGCTATGGAATACGTCAGCAAATTAGATTTGTGCAGATATTATTCTCTCTACGGTGGTATGTGGAACTTATTTTGTAGCGCCGGACACTGTCCTTGTGTTCAACATCTTCTATGAAGTATTCAGAGGAGGAACCCGCCTTGCAATGCCGAAGACAATTTGCACGCCGGACTCGTCGTCATTGAAGCCTGGTTCAGGGGCTACTTAGGGAGTCCCGGATTAGGGGGTGTCCGGATGGCCAGACTATGACCTTTGGCTGGACTCCCGGACTATGAAGATACAAGATTGAAGACTTCGTCCCGTGTCCGGATAGGACTTTCCTTGGCGTGGAAGGCAAGCTTGGCGATACGATATGTAGATCTCCTCCCATTGTAACCGACTCTGTGTAACCCTAGCCCTCTCCGGTGTCTATATAAACCGGAGGGTTTTAGTCCGTAGGACGAACAACAATCATACCATAGGCTAGCTTCTAGGGTTTAGCCTCTCTGGTCTCGTGGTAGATCAACTCTTGTACTACCCATATCATCAATATTAATCAAGCAGGAGTAGGGTTTTACCTCCATCGAGAGGGCCCGAACCTGGGTAAAAACATCGTGTCCCTTGTCTCCTGTTACCACCCGCCTTGACGCACAGTTCGGGACCCCCTACGCGAGATCCGCCGGTTTTGACACCGATAGTTAGACTTAAATGTGCTAGTCATATGCTTCATGATTCTCCTGTTATGTTTCAATTCTTATTTTTTATGTGAGCATCATTGTCATCATCATGTCTAGCTAGAAAGGCATTAAAGAAAAGTGCTTGTTGGCAGACAACCTAATATTTACCCTTACTATTTTTGTGTGTCCACATGATTATGCTACTGTAGTAATCATGTTTTATAGCTTTTGTTTCGATAAAGTGCCAAGTAAGACCTTTAGGATAACTTACGGTGATAGTTGGGTTGATCCTGCTAAAAATTAGAAAATTTTGCACCCAGTAAATTAGTTTTGATAATTCACAGAAACATGCTGGTGATCTGATTATTTTTGCTCTAGATTGGTACACAAATTGCCCAGGTTTTCCTAATTTGGTAGGATTTTTGCAATTCCATAAGTATATGTTCGATACAGATTACTAGAGACTGTTCTGTTTTTGACAGATTCTGTTTTCTATGTGTTGTTTGCTTATTTTGATGAATCTATGAGTAGTATCGGAGGGTATGAACCATAGAGAAGTTGGAATACAGTAGGTTTAACACCAATATGAATTTAGAATGAGTTCACAACAGTACCTAAGTGGTGGCTTTATTTTCTTATACTAACGGAACTTATGAGATTTCCTGTTGAGTTTTGTGTTGTGAAGTTTTCAAGTTTTGGGTAAAGATTTGATGGACTATGGAATAAGGAGTGGCAAGAGCCTAAGCTTGGGGATGCCCATGGCACCCCAAGATATTCAAGGATAACCAAAAGCCTAATCTTGGGGATGCCCCGGAAGGCATCCCCTATTTCGTCTTCGTCAATCGGCAACTTTACTTGGAGCTATATTTTTATTCGCCACATGATATGTGTTTTGCTTGGAGCGTCTTGTATGATATTAGTATTTACTTTTTAGATTACCACAATCATCCTTGCTGTACACACCTTTTGGGAGAAACCCACATGATTTGGAACTTATTAGAATACTCTATGTGCTTCACTTATATCTTTTGAGCTAGATAGTTTTCCTCTAGTACTTCACTTATATCTTTTAGAGCACGGCGGTGGCTTTATTTTGTAGAAATTGTTGATCTCTCATGCTTCACTTATATTATTTTGAGAGTCTTTTAGAACATCATGGTATTTGCTATGGTTATAAAATTGGTCCTAGAATGACGGGCATCGAAGTTGGGTATAATAAAAACTATCATAGGAAGTGAATTGGATGCTATGATCAATTTGATGCTTTATAATGGTTTTGAGATATAGAGGTGGTGATATTAGAGTCATGCTAGTTGGGTAATTATGAATTTAAAGAATACTTGTGTTGAAGTTGGCAAGTCCCGTAGCATGCACGTATGGTAACCGTTGTGTAACAAATTTGAAACATGAGGTGTTCTTAGATAGTCATCCTTATGAGTGGCGGTCGGGGATGAGCGATGGTCTTTTCCTACCAATCTACCCCCCTAGGAGCATGCGCGTACTGCTTGGTTTTTGATGACTTGTAGATTTTTGCAATAAGTATATGAGTTCTTTATGACTAATGTCAGTCCATGGATTATACGCACTTTTACCTTTCCATCATTGCTAGCCTCTTCGGTACCGTGCATTGCCCTTTCTCACCTTGAGAGTTGGTGCAAACTTCGCCGGTGCATCCAAACCCCGTGATACGATACACTCTATCACACATAAACCTCCTTATATCTTCTTCAAAACAGCCACCATACCTACCTATTATGGCATTTTCATAGCCATTCCGAGATATATTGCCATGCAATTTTCCACCGTTCCATTTTTCATGACACGCATCATCATTGTAATATTTCCTTGCATGATCATGTAGTTGATATCTTATTTGTGGCAAAGCCACCTTCATAATTTTTCATACATGTCACTCTTGATTCATTGCCCATCCCGGTACACCGTCGGAGGCATTCATATAGAGTCATATCTGAAGGAACTATGCCCTAGAGGCAATAATAAAGTTATTATTTATTTCCTTATATCATGATAAATGTTTATTATTCATGCTAGAATTGTATTAACCGGAAATGTAATACATGTGTGAATACATAAACAAACAGAGTGTCACTAGTACGCTTCTACTTGACTAGCTCGTTAATCAAAGATGGTTATGTTTCCTAACCATAGACATGAGTTGTCATTTGATTAATGGGATCACATCATTAGGAGAATGATGTGATTGACTTGACCCATTCCGTTAGCATAGCACCCGATCGTTTAGTATATTGCTATTGCTTTCTTCATGACTTATACATGTTCCTATGACTATGAGATTATGCAACTCCCGTTTACCGGAGGAACACTTTGTTTGCTACCAAACGTCACAACGTAACTGGGTGATTATAAAGGTGCTCTACAGGTGTCTCCAAAGGTACTTGTTGGGTTGGCGTAATTCGAGATTAGTATTTGTCACTCTGATTGTCGGAGAGGTATCTCTGGGCCCTCTCGGTAATGCACATCACTTAAGCCTTGCAAGCATTGTAACTAATGAGTTAGTTGCGAGATGATGTATTACGGAACGAGTAAAGAGAATTGCCGGTAATGAGATTGAACTAGGTATTGAGATACCGACGATCGAATCTCGGGCAAGTAACATACCGATGACAAAGGGAACAACGTATGTTGTTATGCGGTCTGACCGATAAAGATCTTCGTAGAATATGTGGGAACCAATATGAGCATCTAGGGTCCGCTATTGGTTATTGACCGGAGACGTGTCTCGGTCATGTCTACATAGTTCTCGAACCCGTAGGGTCCGCATGCTTAACGTTACGATGACAATTATATTATGAGTTTATTTGTTTTGATGTACCGAAGGTTGTTCGGAGTCCCGAATGTGATCACGGACATGACGAGGAGTCTCGAAATGGTTGAGACCTAAAGATTGATATATTGGAAGCCTATGTTTGGATATCGGAAGTGTTCCGGGTGAAATCGGGATTTTACTGGAGTACCGGGAGGTTACCGGAACCCCCCGGGAGGTTAATGGGCCTTAGTGGGCCTTTACGGAGAAGAGGAGAGGCGGTCAGGGATGGGTCGCGTGCCCCTCCCCCCTAGTCCGAATAGGACAAGGAGAGGGGGGGGGGCGGCGCCCCCCTTCCTCTCTCCCTCCTCTTTCCCCCCTCCCAAGTCCTAATCCAACTAGGAAAAGGGGGAGTCCTACTCGCGGTGGGAGTAGGACTCCTCCCGGCGCGCTTCTCCCCTTGGCCAGCTGCACCCCCCTTGCTCCTTTATATACGGGGGCAGGGGAGCACCCCAGAGACACAACAATTGATCGTTTGATCTTTTAGCCATGTGCGGTGCCCCCCTCCACCATAGTCCACCTTGATAATACTATAGCGGTGCTTAGGCGAAGCCCCGCGTCAGTAGAACATCATGATCATCACCACGCCATCGTGCTGACAAAACTCTCCCTCAACACTCGGCTGGATCGGAGTTCGAGGGACGTCATCGGGCTGAACGTGTGCTGAACTCGGAGGTGCCGTACGTTCGGTACTTGATCGGTCGGATCGTGAAGACGTACGACTACATCAACCGCGTTGTGCTAATGCTTCCGCTTACGGTCTACAAGGGTATGTATACAACACTTTCCCCTCTCGTTGCTATGCATCACCATGATCTTGCATGTGCGTAGGATTTTTTTTGAAATTACTACGTTCCCCAATAGTGGCATCCTAGCCAGGTTTTATGCGTAGATGTCATATGCACGAGTAGAACACACGTGAGTTGTGGGCGATATAGGTCATACTGCTTACCAGCATGTCATACTTTGGTTCAGTGGTATTGTGAGATGAAGCGGCCCGGACCGACATTACGCGTATGCTTACGCGAGACTGGTTTCACTGCCACGAGCACTAGTTGCTTAAAGGTGACCGGCGGGTGTCTGTCTCTCTCACTTTAGTTGAACCGATTATGGCTACGGCCGGTCCTTGCGAAGGTTAAAACGTCACCAACTTGACAAACTATTGTTGTGGTTTTGATGCGTAGGTAAGAATGCTTCTTGCTCAGCCCATAACAGCCACGTAAAATTTGCAACAACAAAGTAGAGCACGTCTAACTTGTTTTCGCAGGGCATGCTGTGATGTGATATGGTCAAGACATGATGCTAAATTTTATTGTATGAGAGGATCATGTTTTGTAACCGAGTTATAGGCAACTGGCAGGAGCCATATGGTTGTCGCTTTATTGTATGCAATACAATCGCCCTGTAATGCTTTACTTTATCACTAAGCGGTAGCGATAGTCGTAGAAGCATAAGATTGGCGAGACGACAACGATGCTACGATGGAGATCAAGGTGTCGCGCCAGTGATGATGGTGATCATGACGGTGCTTCGAAGATGGAGATCACAAGCACAAGATGATGATGGCCATATCATATCACTTATATATTGATTGCATGTGATGTTTATCTTTTTGCATCTTATCTTGCTTTGATTGAAAGGTAGCATTATAAGAAGATCTCTCACTAAATTTCAAGATAAAAGTGTTCTCCCTGAGTATGCACCATTGCCAAAGTTTGTCGTGCCTAGACACCATGTGATGATCGAGTGTGATAAGATCTACGTCCATCTACAACGGGTGCAAGCCAGTTTTGCACATGTAGAATACTCAGGTTAAACTTGATGAGCCTAGCATATGCAGATATGGCCTCGGAACACTCAGACCGAAAGGTTGGTCGTGAATCATATAGTAGATATGATCAACATAACGATGTTCACCATTGAAAGCTACTCCATTTCACGTGATGATCGGTTATGGTTTAGTTGATTTGGATCACGTGATCACTTAGAGGATTAGAGGGATGTCTATCTAATTGGGAGTTCTTTAGTAATATGATTAATTGAACTTAAATTTATCATGAGCTTAGTACCTGATAGTATCTTGCTTGTCTATGTTGATTGTAGATAGATGGCCCGTGCCGTTGTTTCGTTGAATTTTAATGCGTTCCTTGATAAAGCAAAGTTGAAAGATGATGGTAGCAATTACACGGACTGGGTCCGTAACTTGAGGATTATCCTCATTGCTGCACAGAAGAATTACGTCCTGGAAGCACCGTTGGGTGCCAGACCTACTGCAGGAGCAACACCAGATGTTGTGAATGTCTAGCAGAGCAAAGCTGATGACTACTCGATAGTTCAGTGTGCCATGCTTAACGGCTTAGAACCGAGACTTCAACGACGTTTTGAACGTCATGGATCATATGAGATTTCCCAGGAGTTGAAGTTAATATTTCAAGAAAATGCCCAGACTGAGAGATATGAAGTCTCCAATAAGTTCTACAGCTGCAAGATGGAGGAGAATAGTTCTGTCAGTGAGCATATACTCAAAATGTCTGGGTATAATAATCACTTGATTCAACTGGGAGTTAATCTTCCGGATGATAGCGTCATTGAAAGAATTCTTCAATCACTGCCACTAAGCTACAAGAGCTTTGTGATAAACTATAACATGCAAGGGATGGATAAGACGATTCTCGAGCTCTTCGCAATGCTAAAGGCTGCGGAGGTAGAAATCAAGAAGGAGCATCAAGTGTTGATGGTCAACAAGACCACTAGTTTCAAGAAAAAGGGCAAAGGGAAGAAGAAGTGGAACTTCAAGAAGAACAGCAAACAAGTTGCTGCTCAGGAGAAGAAACCCAAGTCTGGACCTAAGTCTGAAACTGAGTGCTTCTATTGCAAGCAAACTGGTCACTGGAAGCGGAACTGCCCCAAGTATTTGGCGGATAAAAAGGATGGCAAGGTGAACAAAGGTATATGTGATATACATGTTATTGATGTGTACCTTACTAGAGCTCGCAGTAGCACCTGGGTATTTGATATTGGTTCTGTTGCTAATATTTGCAACTCGAAACAGGGACTACGGATTAAGCGAACACTAGCAAAGGACGAGGTGACGATGCGCATGGGAAATGGTTCGAAAGTCGATGTGATTGCAGTCGACACGCTACCTCTACATCTAGCTTAGGGATTAGTATTAGACCTAAATAATTGTTATTTGGTGCCAGCGTTGAGCATGAACATTATATCTGGATCTTGTTTAATGCGAGACGGTTATTCATTTAAATCAGAGAATAATGGTTGTTCTATTTATATGAGTAATATCTTTTATGGTCATGCACCCTTGAAGAGTGGTCTATTTTTGATGAATCTCGATAGTAATGATACACATATTCATAATGTTGAAGCCAAAAGATGCAGAGTTGATAATGATAGTGCAACTTATTTGTGGCACTGCCGTTTAGGTCATATCGGTGTAAAGCGCATGAAGAAACTCCATACTGATGGACTTTTGGAACCACTTGATTATGAATCACTTGGTACTTGCGTACCGTGCCTCATGGGCAAGATGACTAAAACGCCGTTCTCCAGAACTATGGAGAGAGCAACAGATTTGTTGGAAATCATACATACAGATGTATGTGGTCCAATGAATGTTGAGGCTCATGGCGGATATCGTTATTTTCTCACCTTCATAGATGATTTAAGCAGATATGGGTATATCTACTTAATGAAACATAAGTCTGAAACGTTTGAAAAGTTCAAAGAATTTCAGAGTGAAGTTGAAAATCATCGTAACAAGAAAATAAAGTTTCTATGATATGATCGTGGAGGAGAATATTTGAGTTACGAGTTTGGTCTACATTTGAAACAATGCGGAATAGTTTCGCAACTCACGCCACCCGGAACACCATAGCGTAATGGTGTATCCAAATGTCGGAATCGTACTTTACTAGACATGGTGCGATCTATGATGTCTCTTACTGATTTACCGCTATCGTTTTGGGGTTATGCTTTAGAGACGACCGCATTCACATTAAATAGGGCACCATCAAAATCCGTTGAGACAACGCCTTATGAACTATGGTTTGGCAAGAAACCAAAGTTGTCGTTTCTTAAAATTTGGGGCTGCGATGCTTATGTGAAAAAGCTTCAACTTGATAAGCTCGAACCCAAATTGGACAAATGTGTCTTCATAGGATACCCAAAGGAGACTGTTGGGTACACCTTCTATCATAGATCCGAAGGCAAGACATTCGTTGCTAAAAATGGATCCTTTTTAGAGAAAGAATTTCTCTCGAAAGAAGTGAGTGGGAGGAAAGTAGAACTTGATGAGCTAACTGTACCTGCTCCCTTATTGGAAAGTAGTTCATCACAGAAACCGGTTCCTGTGACATCTACACCAATTAGTGAGGAAGTTAATGATGATGATCATGGAACTTCAGATCAAGTTGTTACTGAACCTCGTAGGTCAAACAGAATAAGATCCGCACCAGAGTGGTACAGTAATCCTGTTCTGGAGGTCATGCTACTGGATCATGATAAACCTACGAACTATGAAGAAGCGATGCTGAGCCCAGATTCCGCAAAATGGCTTGAAGCCATGAAATCTGAGATGGGATCCATGTATGAGAACAAAGTATGGACTTTGGTTGACATGCCCAATGATCGGCAAGCAATTGAGAATAAATGGATCTTCAAGAAGAAGACTGACGCTGACGGTAATATTACTGTCTACAAAGCTCGACTTGTTGCAAAAGGTTTTTGACAAGTTCAAGGGATTGACTACGATGAGACCTTCTCACCCATAGCGATGCTTAAGTCTGTCCGAATCATGTTAGCAATAGCCGCATTTTAGATTATGAAATTTGGCAAACGGATGTCAAAACTGCATTCCTGAATAAATTTCTGGAAGAAGAGTTGTATATGATGCAACCAGAAGGTTTTTTCAATCCAAAGGGAGCTAACAAAGTGTGCAAGCTCCAGCGATCCATTTATGGACTGGTGCAAGCCTCTCAGAGTTGGAATAAATGCTTTGATAGTATGATCAAAGCATTTGGTTTTATACAGACTTTTGGAGAAGCCTGTATTTACAAGAAAGTGAGTGGGAGCTCTGTAGCATTTCTGATATTATATGTGGATGACATATTACTGATTGGAAATGATATAGAATTTCTGGATAGCATAAAGGGATACTTGAATAAGAGTTTTTCAATGAAAGACCTCGGTGAAGCTGCTTACATATTGGGCATTAAGATCTATAGAGATAGATCGAGACGCTTAATTGAGCTTTCACAAAGCACATACCTTGACAAAGTTTTGAAGAAGTTCAAAATGGATCAAGCAAAGAAAGGGTTCTTGCCTGTGTTATAAGGTGTGAAGTTGAGTAAGACTCAATGCCCGACCACTGCAGAAGATAGAGAGAAAATGAAAGATGTTCCCTATGCTTCAGCCATAGGCTCTATCATGTATGCAATGTTGTGTACCAGACCTGATGTATGCCTTGCTATAAGTCTAGCAGGGAGGTACCAAAGTAATCCAGGAGTGGATCACTGGACAACGGGCAAGAACATCCTGAAGTACCTGAAAAGGACTAAGGATATGTTTCTCTTTTATGGAGGTGACAAAGAACTCATCGTAAATGGTTACGTTGATGCAAGCTTTGACACTGATTCAGACGATTCTAAATCGCAAACCGGATACGTGTTTACATTAAACAATGGAGTTGTCAGTTGGTGCAGTTCTAAACAAAGCGTCGTGGCGGGATCTACATGTGAAGCGGAGTACATAGCTGCTTCGGAAGCAGCAAATGAAGGAGTCTGGATGAAGGAGTTCATATCCGATCTAGGTGTCATACCTAGTGCATTGGGTCCAATGAAAATCTTTTGTGACAATACTGGAGCAATTGCCTTAGCGAAGGAATCCAGATTTCACAAGAGAACCAAGCACATCAAGAGACGCTTCAATTCCATTCGGGATCTAGTCCAGGTGGGAGACATAGAAATTTGCAAGATACATACGGATCTGAATGTTGCAGACCCGTTGACTAAGCCTCTTCCACGAGAAAAAACATGATCAGCACCAAGACTCCATGGGTGTTAGAATCATTACTGTGTAATCTAGATTATTGACTCTAGTGCAAGTGGGAGACTGAAGGAAATATGCCCTAGATGCAATAATAAAGTTATTATTTATTTCCTTATATCATGATAAATGTTTATTATTCATGCTAGAATTGTATTAACCAGAAACGTAATACATGTGTGAATACATAAAAAAACAGAGTGTCACTAGTATGCCTCTACTTGACTAGCTCATTAATCAAAGATGGTTATGTTTCCTAACCATAGCCATGAGTTGTCATTTGATTAACGGGATCACATCATTAGGAGAATGATGTGATTGACTTGACCCATTCCGTTAGCATAGCACCCGATCGTTTAGTATATTGCTATTGCTTTCTTCATGACTTATACATGTTCCTGTAACTATGAGATTATGCAACTCCAGTTTACCGGAGGAACACTTTGTGTGCTACCAAACGTCACAACATAACTGGGTGATTATAAAGGTGCTCTATAGATGTCTCCAAAGGTACTTGTTGGGTTGGCGTATTTCGAGATTAGTATTTGTCACTCTAATTGTCGGAGAGGTATCTATGGGCCCTCTCGGTAATGCACATCACTTAAGCCTTGCAAGCATTGTAACTAATGAGTTAGTTGCGAGATGATGTATTACAGAACGAGTAAAGAGACTTGCCGGTAACGAGATTGAACAAGGTATTGAGATACCGACGATCGAATCTCGGGCAAGTAACATACCGATGACAAAGGGAACAACGTATGTTGTTATGCGGTTTGACCGATAAAGATCTTCGTAGAATATGTGGGAACCAATATGAGCATCTAGGTTACGCTATTGGTTATTGGACGGAGACGTGTCTCAGTCATGTCTACATAGTTCTCGAACCCGTAGGGTCCGCACGCTTAATGTTATGATGATAGTTATATTATGAGTTTATTTGTTTTGATGTACCTAAGGTTGTTCGGAGTCCCGGATGTGATCACGGACATGACGAGGAGCCTCGAAATGGTCGAGACATGAAGATTGATATATTGGAAGCCTATGTTTGGATATCGGAAGTGTTCCGGGTGAAATCGGGATTTTACCAGAGTACCGGGAGGTTACCGGAACCCCCCGGGTGGTTAATGGGCCTTAGTGGGCCTTTATGGAGAAGAGGAGAGGCGGCCAGGGCTGGGCCACGCGACCCTCCCCCCTAGTCCGACTAGGACAAGGAGAGGGGGACGGCGCCCCCCTCCCTTCCTCTCTCCCTCCTCTTTCCCCCCTCCCAAGTCCTAATCCAACTAGGAAAAGGGGGGAGTCCTACTCCCGGTGGGAGTAGGACTCCTCCCGGCGCGCCTCTCCCCTTGGCCAGCCGCACCCCCGTTGCTCTTTTATATACGGGGTAGGGGAGCACCCCAGAGACACAACAATTGATCGTTTGATCTTTTAGCCGTGTGCGGTGCCCCCCTCCACCATAGTCCACCTCGATAATACTGTAGCGGTGCTTAGGTGAAGCCCTGCGTCGGTAGAACATCATCATCGTCACCACGCCATCGTGCCGACAAAACTCTCCCTCAACACTCGGCTGGATCGAAGTTCGAGGGACGTCATCAGGCTAAACGTGTGCTGAACTCGGAGGTGGCGTACGTTCGGTATTTGATTGGTCAGATCGTGAAGACGTACGACTACATCAACAGTGTTGTGCTAACACTTCCGCTTACAGTCTACAAGGGTATGTAGACAACACTCTCCCCTCTCATTGCTATGCATCACCATGATCTTGCGTGTGCGTAGGATTTTTTTTGAAATTACTACGTTCCCCAATAGTGGCATTCGAGCCAGGTTTTATGCGTAGATGTCATATGCACGAGTAGAACACAAGTGAGTTGTGGGCGATATAAGTCATACTTCTTACCAGCATGTCATACTTTGGTTCAGTGGTATTGTGAGATGAAGCGGCCCAGACCGACATTACGCGTATGCTTACTCGAGACTGGTTTCACCGCCACGAGCACTAGTTGCTTAAAGGTGACCGGCGGGTGTCTGTCTCTCTCACTTTAGTTGAACCGAGTATGGTTATGCCCGGTCCTTGCAAAGGTTAAAACATCACCAACTTGACAAACTACCATTGTGGTTTTGATGCGTAGGTAAGAACGATTCTTGCTCAGCCCGTAACAACCACGTAAAATTTGCGACAACAAAGTAGAGGACGTCTAACTTGTTTTCGCAGGGCATGCTGTGATGTGATATGGTCAAGACATGATGCTAAATTTTATTGTATGAGATGATCATGTTTTGTAACCGAGTTATCGGCAACTGGCAGGAGCCATATGGTTGTCGCTTTATAGTATGCAATGCAATCGCCCTATAATGCTTTACTTTATCACTAAGCGGTAGCGATAGTCGTAGAAGCATAAGATTGGCGAGACGACAATGATGCTATGATGGAGATCAAGGTGTCGCGCCGGTGACAATGGTGATCGTGACGGTGCTTTGAAGATGGAGATCACAAGCACAAGATGATGATGGCAATATCATATCACTTATATATTGATTGCATGTGATGTTTATCTTTTTGCATCTTATCTTGCTTTGATTGATGGTAGTATTATAAGATGATCTCTCACTATATTTCAAGATAAAAGTGTTCTCCCTAAGTATGCACCATTGCCAAAGTTCGTCATGCCCAGACACCACGTGATGATCGGGTGTAATAAGCTCTACGTCCATCTACAACGGGTGCAAGCCAGTTTTGCACACGCAGAATACTCAGGTTAAACTTGATGAGCCTAGCATATGCAGATATGGCCTCGGAACACTGAGACCGAAAGGTCGATCATGAATCGTATAGTAGATATGATCAACATAATGATGTTCACCATTGAAAGCTACTCCATTTCACGTGATGATCGGCTATGGTTTAGTTGATTTGGATCACGTGATCACTTAGAGGATTAGAGGGATGTCTATCTAATTGGGAGTTCTTTAGTAATATGATTAATTGAACTTAAATTTATCATGAGCTTAGTACCTGATAGTATCTTGCTTGTCTATGTTGATTGTAGATAGATGGCCCGTGCCGTTGTTCCGTTGAATTTTAAAGCGTTCCTTGATAAAGCAAAGTTGAAAGATGATGGTAGCAATTACACGGACTGGGTCCGTAACTTGAGGATTATCCTCATTGCTGCACAGAAGAATTACGTCCTGGAAGCACCGTTGGGTGCCAGACCTACTGCAGGAGCAACACCAGATGTTGTGTACGTCTGGCAGAGCAAAGCTGATGACTACTTGATAGTTTAGTGTGCCATGCTTTACGGCTTAGAACTGGGACTTCAACGACGTTTTGAACGTCATGGAGCATATGAGATGTTCCGGGAGTTGAAGTTAATATTTCAAGCAAATGCCTGGATTGAGAGATATGAAGTCTCCAATAAGTTCTACAGCTACAAGATGGAGGAGAATAGTTCTGTCAGTGAGCATATACTCAAAATGTGTGGGTATAATAATCACTTGATTCAACTGGGAGTTAATCTTCCATATGATAGCGTCATTCACAGAATTCTTCAATCACTGCCACCAAGCTACAAGAGCTTTGTGATGAACTATAACATGCAAGGGATGGATAAGACAATTCTCGAGCTCTTTGCAATGCTAAAGGTTGCGGAGGTAGAAATCAAGAAGGAGCATCAAGTGTTGATGGTCAACAAGACCACTAGTTTCAAGAAAAAGGGCAAAGGGAAGAAGAAGGGGAACTTCAAGAAGAACAACAAACAAGTTGCTGCTCAGGAGAAGAAACCCAAGTCTGGACCTAAGCCTGAAACTGAGTGCTTCAATTGCAAGCAGACTGGTAGATGGAAGCGGAACTGCCCCAAGTATTTGGCGGATAAGAAGGATGGAAAGGTGAACAAAGGTATATGTGATATACATGTTATTGATGTGTACCTTACTAGAGCTCGCAATAGCACTTGGGTATTTGATAATTGTTCGATTGCTAATATATGCAGCTCGAAACAGGGACTACGGATTAAGCGAACACTAGCAAAGGACGAGGTGACGATGCGCGTGGGAAATGGTTCCAAAGTCGATGTGATCGCAGTCGGCACGCTACCTCTACATCTACCTTCGGGATTAGTATTAGATCTAAATAATTGTTATTTGGTGCCAGCGTTGAGCATGAACATTATATCTGGATCTTGTTTAATGCGAGACGGTTATTCATTTAAATCAGAGAATAATGGTTGTTCTATTTATATGAGTAATATCTTTTATGGTTATGCACCCTTGAAGAGTGGTCTATTTTTGATGAATCTCGATAGTAATGATACACATATTCATAATGTTGAAGCCAAAAGATGCAGAGTTGATAATGATAGTGCAACTTATTTGTGGCACTGCCGTTTAGGTCATATCGGTGTAAAGAGCATGAAGAAACTCCATACTGATGGACTTTTGGAACCACTTGATTATGAATCACTTGGTACTTGCGAACCGTGCCTCATGTGCAATATGACTAAAACGCCGTTTTCCGGAACTATGGAGAGAGCGACAGATTTGTTGGAAATCATACATACAGATGTATGTGGTCCGATGAATGTTGAGGCTTGTGGCGGATATCGTTATTTTCTCAGCTTCACAGATGATTTAAGCAGATATGGGTATATCTACTTAAAGAAACATAAGTCTGAAACATTTGAAAAGTTCAAAGAATTTCAGAGTGAAGTTGAAAATCATCGTAACAAGAAAATAAAGTTTCTACGATCTGATCGTGGAGGAGAATATTTGAGTTACGAGTTTAGTCTACATTTGAAACAATGCGGAATAGTTTCGCAACTCACGCCACCCGGAACACCACAACGTAATGGTGTATCCGAACGTCGTAATCGTACTTTACTAGATATGGTGCAATCTATGATGTCTCTTACTGATTTACCGTATCGTTTTGGGGTTATGCTTTAGAGACGGCCATATTCACATTAAATAGGGCACCATCAAAATCCTTTGAGACAACGCCTTATGAACTATGGTTTGGCAAGAAACCAAAGTTGTCGTTTCTTAAAATTTGCGGCAGCGATGCTTATGTGAAAAAGCTTCAACCTGATAAGCTTGAACCCAAATCAGAGAAATGTGTATTCATAGGATACCCAAAGGAGACTGTTGGGTACACCTTCTATCCCAGATCCGAAGGCAAGACATTCATTGCTAAAAATGGATCCTATCTAGAGAAAGAATTTCTCTCGAAAGAAGTGAGTGGGAGGAAAGTAGAACTTGATGAGGTAACTGTACCTGCTCCCTTATTGGAAAGTAGTTCATCACAGAAACCGGTTCCTGTGACATCTACACCAATTAGTGAGGAAGTTAATGATGATGATCATGGAACTTCAGATCAAGTTGTTACTGAACCTCGTAGGTCAAACAGAATAAGATCCGCACCAGAGTGGTACGGTTATCCTATTCTGGAGGTCATGCTACTGGATCATGATAAACCTACGAACTATGAAGAAGCGATGCTGAGCCCAGATTCCGCAAAATGGCTTGAAGCCATGAAATCTGAGATGGGATCCATGTATGAGAACAAAGTATGGACTTTGGTTGACTTGCCCGATGATCAGCAAGCAATTGAGAATAAATGGATCTTCAAGAAGAAGACTGACGCTGACGGTAATATTACTGCCTACAAAGCTCGACTTGTTGCAAAAGGTTTTCGACAAGTTCAAGGGATTGACTATGATGAGACCTTCTCACCCGTAGCGATGCTTAAGTCTGCCCGAATCATGTTAGCAATAGCCGCATTTTACGATTATGAAATTTGGCAAATGGATGTCAAAACAGCATTCCTGAATGGATTTCTGGAAGAAGAGTTGTATATGATGCAACCGGAAGGTTTTGTTGATCCAAAGGGAGCTAACAAAGTGTGCAAGCTCCAGCGATCCATCTATGGACTGGTGCAAGCCTCTCAGAGTTGGAATAAATGCTTTGATAGTGTGATCAAAGCATTTGGTTTTATATAGACTTTTGGAGAACCCTGTATTTACGAGAAAGTGAGTGGGAGATCTGTAGCATTTCTGATGTGGATGACATATTTCTGATTGGAAATGATATAGAATTTCTGGATAGCATAAAGGCATACTTGAATAAGAGTTTTTCAATGAAAGACCTCGGTGAAGCTGCTTACATATTGGGCATTAAGATCTATAGAGATAGATCGAGATGCTTAACTGTACTTTCACAAAGCACATGCCTTGACAAAGTTTTGAAGAAGTTCAAAATCGATCAAGCAAAGAAAGGGTTCTTGCCTGTGTTACAAGGTGTGAAGTTGAGTAAGACTCAATGCCCGACCACTGCAGAAGATAGAGATAAAATGAAAGATGTTCCTTATGCTTCAGCCATAGGCTCTATCATGTATGCAATGTTGTGTACCAGACCTGATGTGTGCCTTGCTATAAGTCTAGCAGGGAGGTACCAAAGTAATCGAGGAGTGGATCACTCGACAACGGTCAAGAACATCCTGAAGTACTTGAAAAGGACTAAGGATATGTTTCTCGTTAATGGAGGTGACAAAGACCTCATCGTAAATGGTTATGTTGATGCAAGCTTTGACACTTATTCGGACGATTATAAATCGCAAACCTGATACGTGTTTACATTAAACAATGGAGATGTCAGTTGGTGCAGTTCTAAACAAAGCGTCGTGGCGGGATCTACATGTGAAGCGGAGTACATAGCTGCTTCGGAAGCAGCAAATGAAGGAGTCTGGATGAAGGAGTTCATATCCGATCTAGGTGTCATACCTAGTGCATCGGGTCCAATGAAAATCTTTTGTGACAATACTGGAGCAATTGCCTTAGCGAAGGAATCCAGATTTCACAAGAGAACCAAGCACATCAAGAGACGCTTCAATTCCATTTGGGATCTAGTCCAGGTGGGAGACATAGAAATTTGCAAGATACATACGGATCTGAATGTTGCAGACCCGTTGACTAAGCCTCTTCCACGAGAAAAACATGATCAACACCAAGACTCCATGGGTGTTAGAATCATTACTGTGTAAATCTAGACTATTGACTCTAGTGCAAGTGGGAGACTGAAGGAAATATGCCCTAGAGGCAATAATAAAGTTATTATTTATTTCCTTATATCGTGATAAATGTTTATTATTCATGCTAGAATTGTATTAACCAGAAATGTAATACATGTGTGAATACATAAACAAACAGAGTGTCACTAGTATGCCTCTACTTGACTAGCTCGTTAATCGAAGATGGTTATGTTTCCTAACTATAGACATGAGTTGTCATTTGATTAATGGGATCACATCATTACGAGAATGATGTGATTGACTTGACCCATTCCGTTAGTATATTGCTATTGCTTTCTTCCTGGATATCGGAAGTGTTCCAGGTGAAATCGGGATTTTATCGGAGTACCGGGAGGTTACCGGAACCCCCCAGGAGGTTAATGGGCCTTAGTGGGACTTTACGGAGAAGAGGAGAGACGGCCAGGGCTGGGCTGCGCGCCCCTCCCCCTAGTCCTAATAGGACAAGGAGAGGGGGGTGGCGCCCCCCTTCCTTCCTCTCTCCCTCCTCTTTCCCCCTCCCAAGTCCTAATCCAACTAGGAAAAGGGGGCAGTCCTACTCCCGGTGGGAGTAGGACTCCTCCCGGCGCGCCTCTCCCCTTGGCCAGCCGCACCCCCCTTGCTCCTTTATATACGGGGGCAGGGGGCACCCCAGAGATACAACAATTGATCGTTTGATCTTTTAGCCGTGTGCGGTGCCCCCCTCCACCACAGTCCACCTCGATAATACTGTAGCGGTGCTTAGGCGAAGCCCTACATCGGTAGAACATCATCATCGTCACCACGCCGTCGTGCTAACAAAAATCTCCCTCAACACTCGGCTAGATCGGAGTTCGAGGGACGTCATCGGGCTGAACGTGTGCTGAACTCGGAGGTGCCGTACGTTCGGTACTTGATCGGTCGGATCGTGAAGACGTACGACTACATCAACCGCATTGTGCTAACGCTTCTGCTTACGGTGTACAAGGGTATGTAGACATTACTCTCCCCTCTTGTTGCTATGCATCACCATGATCTTGCGTGTGCGTAGGAATTTTTTTGAAATTACTGCGTTCCCCAACAATATCTTGTTCTAGTTTTGAGTTGTAACTAAATAGAAGTGTGATGATCATCATTATTAGAGCATTGTACCTTATAAAAAAGAAAGGCCAAAAAAAGGCCAAAAAAAAGAAAGGCCAAATAAAAAAAGAAAGGCCCAAAAAGAAAAAAAGAAAAGAAAAAAAGAAAAGAAATAAAATAAAATAAATAAAATAAAAAAGGGGGACAATGTTACTATCTTTTTCCACACTTGTGCTTCAAAGTAGCACGATGTTCTTCATATAGAGAGTCTCATTTGTTGTCACTTTCATATACTACTGGGAATTTTTCATTATAGAACTTGGCTTGTATATTCCAACGATGGGCTTCCTCAAAATGCCCTAGGTCTTCATGAGCAAGCAAGCTGGATGCACACCCACTAGTTTCTTTTGTTGAGCTTTCATACATTTATAGCTCTAGTGCATCCGTTGCATGGCAATCCCTACTCCTCATGTTGACATCAATTGATGGGCATCTCCATAGCCCATTGATTAGCCTCGTTAACATGAGACTTTCTTCTTTTTTGTCTTCTCCACACAACCTCCATCATCATATTCTATTCCACCCATAGTGCTATATCCATGGCTCACGCTCATGTATTGTGTGAAAGTTGAAAAAGTTTGAGATTACTTAAGTATGAAACAATTGCTTGGCTTGTCATCGGGGGTGTGCAAGATGAGAGCATTCTTGTGTGACAAAAATGGGGCATGACCAAACTATATGATTTTGTAGGGATGAACTTTCTTTAGCCATGCTATTTTGAGAAGACATAATTACTTTGTTAGTATGCTTGAAGTATTACTATTTCTTATGTCAATATGAACTTTTTTTTGAATCATTTGGATCTGAACATTCATGCCACAATAAAGAAAATTACATTAAAGATTATGCTAGGTAGCATTCCACATCAAAGATTCTATTTTTATCATTTAACTACTCGAGGACGAGCAGGAATTAAGCTTGGGGATGCTTGATACGTCTCCAACGTATCTATAATTTTTGATTGTTCCATGCTTTTATATTACCCTTTTGGATGTTTATGGGCTTTACTTTACACTTCCATATCATTTTTGGGACTAACCTATTAACCGGAGGCCCAGCCCAAATTGCTGTTTTCTTGCCTATTTCAGTGTTTCAAAGAAAAGGAATATCAAACGGAGTCCAAACAGAATGAAACCTTCAGGAGAGTTAATTTTGGAACGGAAGCAATCCAGGAGACTTGGAGTGCATGTAAGGGAAGCAACGAGGAAGCCACGAGCCAGGGAGGCGCGCCCTACCCCCCTGGGCGCGCCCCCACCCTCGTGGGCCCCTTGTGGCTCCCCTGACCGACTTCTTTGCCTATATATGTCCGTATACCCTAAAAACATCGGGGAGCACAATAGACCGGTAGTTTCATCGCCGCAAGCCTCTGTAGCCACCAAAAACCTCTCGAGAGCCCGTTCCGGCACCCTGCCGGAGGGGTATCCCTCACCGGTGGCCATCTTCATCATCTCGGTGCTCTCCATGACGAGGAGGGAGTAGTTCACCCTCGGGGCTGAGGGTATGCACCAGTAGCTATGTGTTTGATCTCTCTCTCTCTCTCTCTCTCTCTCTCTCTTGTGTTCCTGAGGTGATACGATCTTGATGTATCGTGATCTTTGCTATTATAGTTGGATCTTATGATGTTTCTCCCCCTCTACTCTCTTGTGATGAATTGAGTTTTCCCCTTGAAGTTGTCTTGTCGGATTGAGTCTTTAAGGATTTGAGAACACTTGATGTATGTCTTGATGTGCTTATCTGTGGTGACAATGGGATATTCACGTGATCTACTTGATGTATGTTTTGGTGATCAACTTGCGGTTCAATGAACTTACGCAAAGGGGTTGGCACACGTTTTCATCTTGACTCTCCGGCAGAAACTTTCGGACACTCTTTGAAGTACTTTGTGTTGCATATCGTAGAATCATGCCCACGGATACTTGAGGTGACATTGGAGTATCTAGGTGACATTAGGGTTTTGGTTGATTTGTGTCTTAAGGTGTTATTCTAGTATGAACTCTATGATAGATTGAATGGAAAGAATAGCTTCGTGTTATTTTACTACGGACTCTTGAATAGATCGATCAGAAAGGATAACTTTGAGGTGGTTTCGTACCCTACCATAATCTCTTCGTTTGTTCTCCGCTATTAGTGACTTTGGAGTGACTCTTTGTTGCATGTTAAGGGATAGTTATATGATCCAAGTATGTTCTTATTGTTGAGAGAACTTGCACTAGTGAAAGTATGAACCCTAGGCCTTGTTTCCTAGCATTGCAATACCATTTACGCTCACTTTTATCGCTTGCTACCTTGCTGTTTTTATATTTTCAGATTACAAAAACCTATATCTACCATCCATATTGCACTTGTATCACCATCTCTTCGCCGAACTAGTGCACCTATACAATTTACCATTGTATTGGGTGTGTTGGGGACACAAGAGACTCTTTGTTATTTGGTTGCAGGGTTGCTTGAGAGAGACCATCTTCATCCTACGCCTCCCATGGTTTGATAAACCTTAGGTCATCTACTTGAGGGAAATTTGCTACTGTCCTACAAACCTCTGCACTTGGAGGCCCAACAACGTCTACAAGAAGAAGGTTGTGTAGTAGACATCATTGCGCCGCATTAGTAGTGAGTAATGAGCAGTCAAATCATAAGCCCCACCTTTCCCACTGTAAGTTGCTCGGAAGAAGCAACTATCAATGCACTCTTCTTTGAATCCGCTCATACTACTCCATCCATCACTGTTTATAGAGCGTGCTTCAGAAAAATAAAAAATCTCTGGGACCAAGGTGACTAGCGATCGGCCTGAAAAATAGCATTGGTAGTTATAGCACGGTGTCTATTACTATAGGAAATAATGCGTACACACATGCATGCAGTGCTTCCACCCCGGGTACACACATGCATGCACTTACTCCACTCCATAGTACATCGAGAGAAAGTTTTGGACTTTATTGCGGTTACCATGCCCTAATTAATTGAGCATTAAACCAAACGCGTCTAAAGTCTCTTTGCGGTGGAAATGCATTGAGAGAAATGCATCATAATGAAGCGCGCCCTGTAAACTTTGCGGAAGGAGGAGGAGTATGAAGGTGCAAAACCAAGTATGCGGATGGCCAGTCAGTCAACGAACCTCCTCTTGGCATATCACTGACATGTGGGACCGGAGTGTGAGAAAACCAATCTCAATTGACGGCAAAATGGCCAATCCACCGTTCCTTGAGAGAGACGAGGAGCGAGAACACACAGACGGGCTCGCATGAAGGCCAAGATATATTCGAGCATGGTTGATCGATATCATCATTACATGAATAAATGTGTACTTTATCAGAGATTAAAAAAAGAGTACAGACGCTCCACCGTGCGGTTCTAGTAGTAGTACTACTCATACTACTAAACCTTGCTCTTGGCTCTTCGCCTCTTCATGAAGTCGAACAATGATGGTAGTCCGCTTGTTCGGTACTATAGTGTATGCCTCTAGCAATCTCACACCGAATGAACTGATGCATGTCCATCGCCTGGGCGAGGGTAGGTTGCATTAGTCAAAAGGCATATGCGAGCTTCACCTTGTCCTGCAAGCTTCTCCTCGTACTGCGAGTTGACGGGACACACCAAAAAGTAGTGCTAGTCCATACTCCCTCCTTTCCGGTTAATATGGCTTAACCTTTTTTGCAGGTAAATGACTAAATGAGAGAGCTTTATTCATATATAAGCATTCTTAGGACGATCAGCATAGACACTGGTCACTAGGAAGCGAGGTACCCCGCAAAAAAGAAGTAGGAAGCGAGGTGTTTCATCAAGCCAGCTTTCGGCCACATTCAAAGTGCAGCAAGCACGGTTCACACAAAGATGAGGTGCTAGGTTTGCTGACCTGTTTACATGCTGAATAACAAAAAAGAGGAAATGTTACCGAGCACTCCTATTTGTAACAGGATATGAGCCAGAATTAAGCGAGAATTGTGGCGAGTGTTCCATGCAATCAACTTCCATTATCACATGCGAGAACCCTCGAACAGAACCAAATGTGTTGAAGATTGCTTTATCACATCTTAAAAATATAATAATAGTGCAAACGCTCCTCCATCCGGTTCCTAGTACTAGTATAGTACATACCTCTATAGACTATAGTAGTAGTACTAGTACTAGTAAACTTCTCGCTTGGCTATTCGCCTCTTCGGGAATTCGAACAATAATAGTACTAGTATAGTGTATGCTTCTAGCAATCTGAAACCGAATTAATTGTTGCACGTCCACTACCAGAGTGAGGGAGAGCTTGCATTAGTCAAAAGTTTCTACTTGTCATGCGAGCCACCGCGCGCAAGCTTCTCCCGTCCTACAAGCTTCTCCTCGTTCATCAAGTTGATGGGACACAACAAAGTAATGCTAGTCCATACTGCCTCCTCTTCAGTTAATATGGCTTAATTTCAAACGAGATAAATACACTGTCAATCACTATATATTTGTAAAAATACGGTCAGTGGACTTCATGATACGCTCATTGCGCTCAATATATACATTTTCCGGTGTTTATACGGTCACTAGCTCACCCTGGCTGAGTATGTGTGTGCATGCACGTGTAGGTTGAGCACTTGAGCGTGACCGTGTGTGTTCCGTCATGTGCTCGGACATGCATGCATTAGGGCGCCGCGCACGTTTTTGCGTCCATGTGTACGTGTGACTGTTGCATACACGTAGGGGGAGTATGTGTAGGGGCCACTAAGGAGCAGTCAAATCACATAGTAAGTTAGTCGGAAGAAGTAACCATCATTTCAATCTTCAATGACACGTACGCAATATAAAATGGTTGATATGGAGAGAAAAAGAAAACCACTATATATACACTAGCATGAGCCTAAGCTACAAGCCTGCTTGCTTGGGTTGCTCTCTTCACAAGCATAGAACGATGGTGGCCACACCGCTGGTCACATATCCGGCCTGATCCCGTAGCTGGGGGAAGGGAACAATGTTCTGCATAGATGCGGTCGACATCAATGAGGGCGAAAACCCACAGTCGGTGCGTCCCAATCGGGGGTCACCGCGGTATGGGCCGATGTCACATCCCAACCGCCCTTCTAGCTACAACCTGATGTCCCAGGTAGTCCTTCTTCCTTTTGGAGCCGGCTTGCTCCACTGCCGCAGCTCCCCATGTAGCCCCATCTCCATGTCGACATTTCTCTACTTCTACCGGATTCTACTTGTGATGAGTTTATGTCTCATGAACTAGTGCCAGTACTATTATTCTAATCACACTTCTTCAATATCTTTGCCATCAGGGATGCTCAGCTCGATTTTAGTGGAACTGCACAAAAGCATCGTATGATCCGAGGGTGCCAGCCGTCTTTCCTTTGACAGGTTCTACCTGGCCAGGAAATTAAATCCTGTTTAGGGTTTAGGATTTAAGTCATAGTGACCCCATCAATAGTTTTTCTTTCATACACGCTCTCACAACTTTTGTCTTTAGTTGTGAAGTAAATATTGGCTATGATCTGTGAATCATTGAGATGCATTAGCATGCGTGTTAGTTTTCCTTTGTATTGATGGAATGTTGTAATGGGGAAACCTTGGAGTAGGAATGGAAATGGAGTGGAAAGTTTCGGTTTTTTCCGAAGAAAAAATGGAAACAGAGAGAAACGAACGTTTCGTTTCGTTGGATCGCGCCATCAGGAAAAACGAACGTTTAAATCACGCCTGCCGCATTCGTGTCTCACCCTCCTCCATGGCTCGACCCCACACGGTCGCTCGGCATCCACTCACCGCAAACCGAGTATACGATAACTTTCTCGCCTGCTTGTCAATGGATCGCGCCATGGAGTACTAGCACTACTAGAAGAGATTGACTAGTTGGGGGAGGACAGCTAGCTGTAGCACGGACTCCCAAGAACTTTTTACATGCATGTTGTGGACGGCTATTGTGACCTTTGAACGCGGAGCAGTCGCGTGCACCATGAAGCAGCGCGGGCGACGCTCTCTCGGACGGCGTGCCGCTTCAATGCCGGCACCAGTGAGAGGTCGCGTCCGCTCTGGCCGGGCATGAATGCGGCACTGACCGTTTCGGGCGGGAAGCACACGCGGGTGATGAAGAGGGTTCGGGTTGGTCAGGAGCGGCCATGGCAGCGGTCCGGACACCCGCAAACAAGACATGTTGTACGTTAATATTGCTGCGTATATAATTAATAACGTAAATAATGTGCCAGTTGGACAAATATGATTAGAGATGGAGATGGAAATGGAATTTTACGTAAACACGGATATGCATGTCTATGTCTATGTGTGTGTGCGCGACGACTCTCGCAACCTGGAAGCGGGGGCGTGTGTTTGATCGAGTTTTCTTTCTTGGTACGTTAAAAATTGTCCGCCAGTTTTCGTTTGTTTTTTCCGGGAACGCGCGTATTCTATTTAAAACCACTGCTATGGAGAGACTGTTTTACTCCATTATAGCCTCTCGTTTGATAGAGTTTCTCGCATCTCGCTCTCTCACCCTCTCCATATCAAAACAAGATGGAAGTGTCCACTCTATCTCTCTCCTCACCGGTGGTCACAGATCCGGCCGAATCCTGTCCGCTGCGGGAGGTGAGGAGGTGCAGCGTTGACGTTGTCGCCGTCGGTGATGGAGGAATCCGATGCGCACCGTCCTCTCGGAGCCGGTGCTGGCACGGACGAAGGTCCTCCGCGCCCTTGTTCGCTGCCGTCATGTGGGAAGATACCGCCCGCCCGCCTAAGTGACATCTCGCCCACCTGAGGTATAACTTCTTGTACTGGTCCAGCTCCCTAGGTCGCTGCATGCGGGTTTTCTTCTATGCGACTACTCCCCAGCTCCCCATGTATAGTAGCTAGGGTTCGTCATCTGGTCCAACATCACCTACTATTATAGAGGAAATGCCACTCTAAAAGTTGTCCTGATTTATGCCTCGGTGGAGGTATACATGTTGTTTCAACAAAAAGTACATGGTGGTTGTGTGGTCATTGTCCATATGCTCCTATTGCTGCTGGTAATCTAATACTATCACTGGTTAAATGAAGAAATGCTTTTTTCTCGGGTATCCTGGTTTAGTTCCCATCAAGATAATCATGATGCTTCTATTTGTTGGTGTACTTTTCATTAATTCTTATTGACAATTGAGATGTCGTTGTTAATCTTGTAAAACAAAGTAACAACACTATATCTGTTTTTTTATATTTTTGGAAACAGTGATGCGTATCTCCATACCCTGGCATGTATTCCTCAATTTTAGTGGAACTGCACAAAATTGGATGGCCATTGTTGTTCCGCCTCACTGTCCTCTGCCACGTGGTTCTTCCTTCCTTGAGCTTGATTACTGAGAAGAAACAGACCACAGTGAGGATTTGTTGAACTTCATAGGTGCCTCACCCAAACTTGATGCCAAATGGATGATGCAACACCATGATGACCTATCGATGCTCATTGTTGTGCCTCATGGCTGCGTCGGCTGGTGAAGCTGATCAATTTTCAATGAAAAACAAGATGTCTTCCATCAGTGCTCTTTGCTTGTTACCCACAAAGATGATATCCTTTGTCAGTTCACCTTGGTTGCATTGGAGACGCAGGCGTCTTTCATGTTGGTGCAATCTTATCACACAATTGGCTATGAACCAAATGTTTCCTCGAAGAAGGATTGACATTGGTACTAAGAGCATAAATTTTGTATGGATTTCTAAGCCTTCTCACAACTTTGTCTCCATCTCCCTTGTAATTTTATTTGTCCAGCTATTAACTTTGATTAAAAAATCGGTGTGGGCTAAAAACCCGAATGGACGTAGTAGCCCTCCATTTTTATTTACTCCGCATATCAGATTTGACTGAAGTCAAACTTTGTAAAGTTTGACCAAGTTTAGGCCGAACACAACAAAACATAATTATTAGAGAGGGCAAAATGTACATACTCTCAAACCTTTCCGATAATTGAAATTAAAATTCTTTATTTGTTCACACTCTCACACGCTTCCGATAATTTGGCGCATGTGTGGTTGTTCACTTAAGGGAGGGTAGTGTACCGCACGTGAAGGACAGGAAGTGCGACCAGGACACGTGGATCATTAGTTCATCAGAAGTACTCCCTCCGTTCCTAAATATTTGTCTTTCAAGTGGTTTGAAATGGACTACCACATACAAATGTATATAGACATATTTTACAGTGTAGATTCACTCATTTTGCTCTGTATGTAGTCATTTGTTGAAATCTCTAGAAAGATAAATATTTAGGAACAGAGGGAGTAGTAGTTTTCATCACTGGTATGTTAAATAAATACTTTCGTTTCATACTTACACAATTTAAAACGATTATTATGGAGAGAATAAGAAAATTGCTCCACTATATATTAGTCGTATACACGAGTACTATATGGACGCAGCTTCATTGACATTAGTGCACCTGCCTTTGGGTTTATGACAGGTCGGCCCAAAATGTGGCTGGCCCACCTATCATACAGCCAAAAGTAGGTGCAGTTAAGGCACCGGAGCTTAGTCCGTACTACAGTGTATATATAAGCTGGAGCCTCAGCGCTTGTTCGCTAGGGTTTGCACTCTCCACACTCTCGCCACACTACATATATATATATATATATATACATGCTGGAGGTTCAGCGTTCCTTTGCTAGGGTTTGCTATATTCACAGTCTCTCACCCTCTCTTCACCAAATCTAAACAAGACTGCATTGGCCTCTTGTCTCTCTCTCCCCCCTCGCAGCTGGTGAAGGAGGCGTCCGGATCCCATTGCACCGGGAAGGGGAGGACGTGTAGCGTTCACTCTATCGCCTTCGGCGAGGGAGGCAATCCACTGCTGGCTGCGCTATTCTCTTTCACCCAGCGCCTATGCGGGAGGACCACCGACCCCTTCTTCCTTGCTGTCGTACATAGTGTGGGCAGATCCGGCCTCCCGCTGCACGTCTTGCCACATCCCGACGACCCTAAGGTATAAGTTTCTTTGAAACCGTCATTGATCTAGGTCTTGGTTCAAAGAAGAAAGAAGGGTGCGGTGGGGTGGAGCATGAATCTAGGATGTGGTTCAATGAGTAAAGGAGGGACAGAAAGTAGTATAGACTGGCTATCCAGCCGCTTTGTTGGTCGAAAAGGGAAAAAGGGGGTAACCCAGTACACACATCTGTAAGGAACTGATCTCTTTGTTGAAAAGGGAAAGAAACTGGGGGGTCGGGTAGTTTGTGCAGGACTAGATTTGCTGCCCTCACATAGGAAAAAGGTTCAAAGAGAACAAATATGGGACCAACACATATATGTTGCTTGGCTACATACTCTGCATCACCCATTTATACGTGTGGACGCACATGGTGCTGGCATGTCCCATGTCCCATGTCCCATACAACCATTTTGTAGTTGTTAACCTAAGAATGCCGCCAGAAAATTGAAGCAATGCCACTGTTAAAAGTAAATTACATTTTTTAGCGAATGTTGTTTTAAGAGAATGTCTCTGTTAATATCAATCAATGCAACCGTTTTAGAAATGCTACTATCCTACTTTGTTTTCCATCAAGATAAGTTAGATGCTTCTTTCTGTCACCGTTTGTCTCATCCTCCTTTATCGGCAAGTAATTGTTTCCTTTTTTGTCTCTGTCAAAACAGGGGTATCTATTCAACTTGTTGCTATTGCGACATTTTGCTTCGCTACGCGAAACACTTTGCTTGATTTCAGTGCAAATGCACAAAACGAGATTGGATTTCCTATTCGTGTTGGTAGATTCATATTTTATGTTGGTCATCTCATGAAATGTCAGTACAGGCCTTCATCCACATGATTGTGTAGTGTGCTTTGAGATGTTGTTCTACTTGTATTGGTATTGTTTTAAATAAATGTTGAATTGAAGCTATTGTATTGCTATTTTTTCCCATTAAGTAGTGAACAAAAATGGGACCAACCCAGACATGATGCTTGTTGCTTTGTTACAACAAACTCTGCATCACCCCCTTTATAAGTAGATGGAAGCACATATTGTTGTTGCGCCCACTCTCCCCTGGAACTATTTATGCTTTTCGTTAATCTAATGCCACTGGTAAAATTAAGCAACGCCACTCTCAGAATTAACTACTGAATCTTATTTCAAAAGTGCAACACTTGTTAGGGATTGGCAGGATTACCATTTTTGTGGCCGCATGTTTCATCCTCCTTTATTAGCCAGTAATTGATTCCTTTTTTGCCTCTGTTTAAACAGGGATATCTATTCAAATTGTTGCTATTGCGACACTTTGCTTCGCTACGCGAAACACTTTTGTTTTAAGAGTGTTTTGTGCAGTTCAACTTGAATGCCACACCAACGACTTTGCTTAATTTTGGTGGAACTACACAAAAGGAGATCGAGATTTCATATATGTGTTGGGATATGTTTCCAGTCTTCCTTGCGAGCTATTTCAAATCTTGGTCAAGAAAGGTCAGTACCGACTTTCAACCACATGATGCTGAAGTGTGCTTTGAGATGTTGTGCTACTTGTATTGGTACTGTTTTGGATAAATGTTCAATTTAAGCTATTGAACTGTTGTCTTTTACCATTAAGTGAGCAAAAATTGTTCCAACCCAGACATGATGCTTGTTTCTTTGTTACAACAAAACTCTGCATCACCCCCTTTATAAGTACATGGAAGCACATGCTGTTGTTGCGCCCACTCTCCCCTGGAACTGCTTATGCTTTTTGTTAATCTAATGCCGTTGGTAAAATTAAGCAATGCCACTCTCAAAATTAATTAACTACTAAATCTTATTTCAAAACTGCAACACTTGTTAGGGATTGGCGGGATTACCATTTTTGTGGATGCATGTTTCATCCTCCTTTATTGGCCAGTAATTGATTCCTTTTTTGGCTCTGTTAAAACGAATCAGTCGCTTTGTTTTAGGAATGGTACTATCCTGCTTTGTAGTTCTTTCTACATTTTTAACGAAGGTATTGTTAAGATAATGTCTCTGTTAAAATGAATCAGTGGCATTGTTTTAGGAATGGCACTTTTCTGCTTTGTCGTTCTTTATACATGTTGAAAAAGGCATTGTTAAGATAATGTCTCAGTCAATATGAATGAATCACACTGATGGAGAATTGCTACTCTCCTGCTTTGTTTCCCATTAAGATAAGGTAGATCAATATGTGCTTTTCTTCCGGGAGTACAAGTCATCAACCATTATTTCTCAGTAATTGTTTCCCTTATACCTATTGTTGCTTACAGGGATATCAAAATTAAAGCTCGGTTTTATTCCAACTTTGATTTTAGTTGAACTGCACAAAAGGAGCCAATGTGTCCAAGGCAAACTGCTGCATTACTGGGAACAGTTGGTCGTTCCACTTTGTAGAAAGAAGCAGTCACTGTTTGCGCTACATTACAGAAGGAATGGCCGAGAAGCTTTACAGAGTATTAGTAGACGCTGGTGACATGAGTAGTCTGCAGAGAGCATAGGCAACTCTACAACACGTGGAGTGCACTGGGCAAAAAGTTCGCAAAAAAGTACAAGAAGCCATGACAGGACTACACGATCATAGGCATTACATATTTTGAATGGGAAAAGTTTGTCAAAGTTTAATCATTGATGTTAGCAAGAAGACATTAGTTTAATGTATTGGAATTGGAAAACCTTGTCAAAATTTGCTCATTGATGTTAGCCAGAAGACATGCATTTGATATTTTTGAGTGGGACGCCCTTTGCTGTGAGCAGCGTCGATCGTTTTTTCCTATTCCTGTGTTCAGTTTAGAAGTAAATAGTTACTCTGCTGAGATATTCCTGTGTTAAGAGTTTGTTCTGAATATTGTCTATGTAATTCTAGGCCTTGTGTTTGATTGCAAAGTTGAGCTTGGAATGTTGTGTCATGCGGCATCACGAGCTGTTCACCGTGCCTCCTGAGAATAATGCTTCGTATTGTTTTGCATGTCAATCTAATGCCAGTGATTTTCTTGTTAAGAAGATCATCCTCTTCTGTTGTTTCCATGCTTAAGAAGTTCATCATCTTATGTCTCATTCATAGCCTATACGACAAGTCGGGTAGGTTAGACATGAAACCATATGATCTTCCGGCCAACTCATCATCTTAGGCCGTGTCAGGACCCCGACTCAATGCCACACCGGTCTAGCATGTAACACCTCATATCACTTTGCGGCCTCACGCACGGTATTCCCACGGGTGTCGCCTTACCAGGCCCGGGACTGTTTGCGCCTTATGGCACACGTATATGATAGCGTCGCTAGCATCCATATGACAAGGAGCCCGGGCTGACATGGCTAGTCGTGAACCCAAAGTGGCACTAAGTTATAGGGACAGGCATACATGACCCAGCAACGAACGTGTCGGTCATCAGCGAGTGAATCCGGGCTGTAGCAACTGGGCTAGCAGGACTCCGGTAAACCGGGCTGTAGCAGGCTAACAGGACCCCGGTGGACACCGCGTGACATATCCCCGAAGGGACAGACACAGGAACAAAGAAGGACACATGCCGGCCAGCCTAAGTGTTTCGGAGCAGTAGCAAGCTACTAGGGCTCAGTGGAAGCACTAGGAGACATTTCCCTGTAAGAGAGGCTACCAAGGATAAACAACTAGATAGTCAGATCCCACACATACCAAGCATTTCAATATCATACACACAATATGCTTGATATGTGCAAATACAACATGGCATCACAACATGACTCTACAACTCAAGTATTTTATTCAATAGGCTCCGAGGAGCGAGATATTACAAACATGGGTCTCATGACCCAACTTTCAGAGCATACAAGTCAAAACACATGCGGAAGCTTAACATGTCTGGGTACAGACATCTACAAATGAAAAAGGCTGAGAAGCCTGACTATCTACCAGATCCTGCCGAGGGCAGAAGATCGTAGCTGAGGTAACAAGCTAAACGTTGAAGTCCACGCGGAACTACTAGTGAGACTGAAGTCTCTCTGCAAAAACATAAAATAGGCAAACGTGAGTACAAATGTACCCAGCAAAACCTACATCATAACTAACTACGTATGCATCATTGTCAACAAAGGGATGGTGGGGTTTAACTGCAGGAAGCAAACTTTGACTCGGTGGCTATCCTGAAACTACGACTGCAAGCTACTCTTTTGAGGTGGCGCACATGAGTCCACATATTCACCATATCAATACACCACTATGGATCTGCTCCCGTCTCCCTATGAGAACGCCATCCATAGCACTCACGCTTATCTTGCTTATTTTAGAGTATCCACTTTCACTTGTATATGAACTACACAGGCAACCCAGAAGTCCTTTACTGTAGACACGACTATTCGAATAGATAATGTTAACCCTGCAGGGGTGTACTTCTTCACACATGCTCTCACCACTTACCGCCGTTTACACGACATGTACTCGGCAACCTTCAAGCGGAAGCCCAACGAGGGTGTCAGCCATGGCCTACCTAAACACTCAAGTCTCTAGTCCAGGTTTATTGCCTATTCAGGTTCCATCCGCAGGGAGTCCGGCCGAGGTTTCCACATATGGCCTCGAACGATGTGTGCAGGGTTCCCGCGACACCAAACGGGTGCCAGGTACACCGTGCCACGTGCCTACGGCATAACAGCCCACCCCTCAGGTCAGCGCTGCGCACGGCCTCCAGCATACTACAAACACCAGAAAATACTTGCAACTCCTGGACAGAGGACAAGGGTGACTAAGAAGCCGAGAGGGTCCATTGGTTTCGGGCCCAATGCATGGTAGTAACTGTTTCATGGATCACAAACACAGAACTCAGTTCCTGAGGACAGCTTCAATGAGAAAACCCACCATGTACTCCTACATGGCCTCTCACCGCTGCCTTTACCAAATCGTGTTCACACACTTAGCTCGCACACGGTAGGACATGTTCACCACTTTCCAATTCATTCCCGATGAATCAGACATGACACAACTCTAAGCAGTAGCAGGCATGACGAACAAGCATGAATGAGTAGGCACAACAAGGCTCAAACAACTCCTACTCATGCTAGTGGGTTTCATCTATTTATTGTGGTAATGACAGGTCATGTAGAGGAAAAGGGGTTCAACTACCGCAACATGTAACAGTTGAATCGTTGTTGTCCTAATGTAGTAAAAGAGAGCAGGAGCAAGAGAGTGGGATTGTATCGGAATGAACGAGGGGGTTTTGCTTGCCTGGCACTTCTGAAGATGGTATAGCTCTTCATCGGTGTCATTGATCTCATCATCGAAACCACGTCTATCGAGAGGGGACAAACACTGGCAAATAACTAAGAACACAATCAATGCAATGCACAATATGATGCATGATCATGACATGGCAATATGCCGTGGTTTGAGCTAATACAACTAGCAGCAAGTTAAATGGAGTTGGTTTGAATCTAATATTCAAATTCAAACTCCATATATGACATTTCAAATGCCATCAATTCAAATTGTTGTATACAGCAGCTTTAAGTTGTTCAAACATGCATGATAATGCCATAAACAGATTCTTTGGATATTTTGATCATTTTTCATATATAAAATATTTCATTTGGAGCTATAGATAATTTTCTATGAAATTTAGAAGTTTACGACATTTTCTAAAATTTATAAACCTTTTATGATTTATTTTAATTCCAGAAAATACTTACTTCGTCAGCATGATGTAAGGCTGAGGTCAGCAGGTCAACTGGGTCGCCCAGAGTCAAACCTGGCCTGCGGGACCCATTGGTCAGTGTCTCGTGGCTGGCTTGGGTGCATGACAGGTGGGACCAGCCAACACTGACTGGGCTAAAGTCAAAGCTGAGACGTGGAGTCCGCAAGATTAGCACTAATCTGAAGAGGATATTTAGACTAACTTAACTAGGCTCAGGGACCCACATGTCATTGACACAGGGCACTAATTAAACATGATTAGCACCTAGGCTAATGGTGCCACGTCAGCTCGCCTGCGTTTTTGCCGCTGGCGACCAAATCCGCGGTGGAGGAAGTCAGGATTTCGCTATTGCCCGCGTTTTGAGGCGGGGTTTGCTCCTACGGCTTGCTGGCGCTCTCGTGCATCTAGTGGTGGTAGCGGCAGTAGCTGGGATGGTCGGAGTTGACGGCGGCGAGCACTTCCGCGGCGGCTGGAGATCGGGTGTGGACGGGGTCGACGCTACGGGGCGCTAGGGGATAAACTGGCAGGTGCTACACGCTCCTGGGGGTTCACCGAGCACGGCGACGTGCTAAGGCGCGGGCTGCAGTGGCCCTGGTCACGGAGGCGAGGAATCACGGCAGCGGTGAGCTTTAGGCTCCGGTGGACAATGGGGCTAGAGGAGGAGAACGATGGTGAGGAGAGAAGGGATTGGTAGAGGAGCTCACGGCGGGGTCGTCGGTGAGCTCAGCGGGCTCAGGGATGGCCTGGTGACGACAAATCGGTCTACGGAGGCAGTCGGTGTAGAGGACGAAGATGGCGTCGACGACGGTGCTCCAGGGCGTCCGACATCATGTGGCTCGGCGGAGAGGACGGGGACGTCATGGCGGAGCTCGGGGGCGCATCGGAGAGGCTCGGAGATGGCGGTGGCCGTGGTGGAGCTCGTCGGCGGCAACGGTGGTGTTCGGTCGCGCTTGGGGAAGAAACTAGAGGGCATGGGAGAGAGCAGAGAGTGAGGAAAAGGAGCAAGGGGCCATGGGGCGTCTCCGTGGCGTCGCTAGAAGGCCCAGGGAGGAAGCAAGAGGTGGCCAAGGGTGAGCGCGCGCGTGCGATAACGAGCTGCTCCTACTTGCAGGAGGAAGACGACGTGGTGGGGTGGTGGGCTGGGCTCTCTACGGTGCTGGGCCATAGCTGGGCCAACTAGGTGGGCTGCACAGTAAGGCCAGGTAAGTCCCTCTCTCTCTCTCTCTCTCTCTCTCTCTTTTATTTCTCTTTTCTATTTCTGTTATTTTGTTTTGATTTAGTTTGGAAACTAAACCATTTTAAAACTTTCTATAAATTTTTATGTGAGCTCAGTGAGCTAGTCCAAGGTCACATGCAAACTTACAAAATATTTGAACATTATTTCTTATATAGGAGAAATAATTTGAACCCAAATATATTATTGATGTAAATCAAAGACCCAAAATAAATTATTTCTGTGACTCCAAAAATATTGGTTTGAGTTTTACCTCATCCCAATATTTTCACAAAATAACAGGAACATTTTCTTGGACTCATTTGATGAGATTTAAATGTTGGTTATTTTTTGAGCTTTTCTGAGGCTTTTGAAAATTCCTCAATTCAAGTTTCATTTGAATTTAAACATGATGCTCACATGGAAGCTAGCATAGGTCAGACCAGAATTAGGGATGTGACAACTCACCCCCACTAAACAAGAATCTCGTCCCGAGATTCAAGCATAGGGTAAATGAAGGGCGGGAATGCAACTAACATAATCTTCATGATCCAGGTTGCACTTCATAAGGGCGTTGATTCAATCACCATCTTTGTCTCGTCGTCTTGCTCTGAGAACTCCAGCCAACATGATAACGAGAGGAATAGGAAACTGTAGGAGGATCGATCTTCTCGGAGATCAAACAACTTAGGATCAACTCACGAAGTGAGACATAACACATCTCTCGAGCTGAGACACGAAACACATATCCAAAAGGATGGGTGAGCAGATGACGAAGGTTCACTAGGTAGGCAACAATTTCATGCTTCAGAAGGTGGTGAACATTTGACAACGTAGAGAGGATTTGAGTTGCCATGACACCATAACGAGACATCATAGAGGAGGTGGGTCGTAAAATTAACACCCTAAGTGGCAAAAGAATTACTTTTGATATAGAGATCACTAAGACTCTCTATACCAGCCTAAGGCAAACCTTGAGCGATCGTTTGGAGGAGTTCGGTAGAATGGCATACTCGGACTGGTATGAATGATGTGGATTACCTTGTGGAAGACAACGCAATGGACGATTCTGCTTATCATCGAAGATGGATGGAACCCATAGTAGAATGGCACATTGGCGGTGCAAGCTGGGAACAAAATGCAATTGCTGGGAATGATTTAACTGGGGAGAAGCTCAATAGTAGACAGAGAGTCCACTATTTGAGAAGTTATAGCATAACCGAGGGAACTGAGAGCAATCCCAGTTAGTGTCGGTGATAACACCTAGTTCTTGTGCATGCTCTCAAGAACTTGAGCATTTCCATAATCATCAAGGTTTTACCAATATCCGAGTCAAGGATCCTGGCAACAGAACATACTACCATGATGAATACCGGTGGAGGATGCAGATGCAAAGGAAGATAACACTTTCTCAAATTTCATCTTAGCGAGGCCAAGGGGACAAGATCTGGATGATCGACCGAGAGACATTTAGCACTCCTCTTCTAATGTTCTCCTTGATGTGCTAGCATAACCCATTTATTGAAATGGTTTGGTATCTAGACAATCAAGTAAAAGGCCGGACTTCGGGGGCACAAGAATCCGTAAGGAACAACTAGGGAGTAAATCCTACGAAATCCTTATGGGGAGGTGGCCAACTTCCTCAATCAAGATACTACAATAATAGGTCTTCCGGCTGGGTGTGTTGTCCACGACATCCACTTTACCGGGTTACAGAGAGACCAATATTATAGTTCTCGGAAAAATGTTCCAACCATCATATTAGCCTGAGATTCATATCTGGTTGGTGTCAGGATATTCCAGACTCATTAAATCTAGAAAGAAAAATGAAAGTTTGCAACACAAATCGATGAGATGGCGTTGCAAGATTCTCGGGAAATGGACTATGGTAGTAAGCTCCAAAACATGAGCTGGTTCTGCTACAACATGTGAACACGTTGTCCGAGACAAGCATGACCACATAGTAGTCTTATAATAAAACACTACCGAGTCCTAATTGGAAACCATCATTAAAATAATGAAGTCTTGTGCATGTCCGTCTAGGCCCTTCAGGATTAGCGCATGAACTTCTTTTCTTTGAAGAAATCAATCAGTGGCTTGGTGTGCTATGAAATACATATGGAGTGGAGGTAATTAATCTACCAAATCATAGTATACTTTGCACATGCATGACTGACATGGGATGATTCCAAAGAAAACAAAAACAATCTTTCTCGGATCCACGGCGGCAACTTATGCCAAGTGCACGTGAATTAGAGGAAATCACTTCTTTCGTCCGAACATATACCTCACGAACGGAATACGAAGATAATGCTTACACAAGTTTTCCAACACTAGCTTGATGTTCATCATGAATTATGGAGGAGATAAAATGCTGCTGACGGGCTCAACAACAACTCATCAGAATTTCCATATCACCGGAGTTCCGCCATTATGTGAACAAGGTGATAGTATTAGTCAGACCAAAAGATGTAGTGGTGTATGCTCGAGGGATCAACCACAGGTAAGACAACATTACAAACATCGTTGGTGCTGATTTTGATTTGATGATAGCCCACACTCAAATCAAAGTTTGATAAGACAATAGATCCAGCAATTGGTCATGGAGATCAATCGATGAAGATATCATCTTTCTTCAACACACATATTCAAAGAGATATCCCTTTGGAATGAACTAAGTCGGACAAAGCTTTTCTCTTCCAACTCTCCAAGTTGCCGTTCAGCTTAACCAGCTAACTCAGGGGTATCCAAACGTAGATTCTTGGAGAAGGGGTGGTTTACAGAGATAAACCAACTTGATCACGAACTCAACATAGCGGTCAGGTGACGACCTGGTGATACTTCTGAGAAGATATTCAGAAAATCACGAACCACCGACATGTTACTAAGCTCGAGAACAATCTTGCTTTTCAGGACAAGACAATATGATCAAATAAGCAAGGATTGGCACTATCCTAACTCATTGATCGAAAAGTGCACCGGAGATAAAAACTAGGTAGCACGATCAATCTCAGGATGATGATTGATTAACCAACACGCTAAGAATGAGAATATTGCCATTTAACTATCAAGCAACAAAGTTGCTAGGAGTATTGATTTCACACATCACAGTTCACTTGTCGGTATTCCGGTTACAACAACACAGGGACCAAGGGGTGAATAATGATGGCGAGAAGTATCACTGTATCAAGAGTTCATAGGATGGTGTGCAATTCCCATGATATCCCTGACATAAAAGGGGTAATACTCCAGGGTTGAATAGAACAAAAGCTGGATTGTCATTTTAATCTGCGGAATACAACTGCTTTGACCCAATCCTGGAAATGGAAGAGGTACTGGAGTTTGTTTCTCCTAGTCACTCTGGAATAGGATGGCTTGACGAACCACAAGAGTAATAGGCATCGATGAACGAATGCACGCATACTCTTGACTATCAATTGATAGACGAGGGTCAGAAGACAACTAAGAGAGACAACTCAAAAGAACATATGATTTTCTGAGTTGTGGATGATGGATTAGAATGTCGAACGAGTTCAATATATTTCTTCTGGACAATCCATGCAAAGAGGTAGGGCTGGCAGAGTCACATCATAGAATCGAGAACTCATCAAGAGCACTTTTGTTGTGATCTTTTGGTTCAACGAGGAACTGCTGCCATAAATAGTTCATGGTATTTGGAAGAACGATATACCACGAACCTCGAGAACTATCGCAAAGGTTACTAATAACCTAAAGGAACGAGCAAACACTATCAACATGAAGTAAGTAGGGTGAATCTCGGGTTCAGGAACCCAGGAGTAGAATACCTACTACTAAATGGCATCACGGGATGCTTTCGAGAATGATGGCTAGCATCATCACACTTGGAACACAAAGCATGGCTAAGTTACTAGGTGATACTCTAGACACCTAGGGTCATAATAATAGCTCCAACATAAATGTCGAGGCAATGAAATACCTCAACATTGTAGTTAGTGTGGTTGATCTGGCACAAAGGATCTTCAGAACGATAAGAAGGAATTTGCAAATGCATCAGACAGTGTGGAAACCTGGGACGACTCGGACAACATAACGGCTGTAAATGCTCAAAAAGATTTGAGACATGCTACAAAAATGGTGGCATAACCACCCAGAAGCACAATATCAAGGCTTCGAGATCAACAGTTAACATACGGGAGTAGTAGAAACTGAACTGAGGCTTAAATTCACCAATCTTATAAGTCTACGGATTAGTAACACGTGATGCTAATAGAAAGAAGATAAAGCCTAGTTCCTTAACCCCGTAGAAAGGATAAGATGAATCAGATTAGAAGGGCATAAGGTATAAGGAGTAAAAAGAGCCTTACTTCCCAACCACAATCAATTCCCTTATATAACTAAAGAATTTCTAGACTCAACTTCGACCAGTTTGGCTTGGTAATCCTACAGGTAGTCAGGCTCTGATACCAAATCTGTCAGGACCCCGACTCAATGCCACACCGATCTAGCATGTAACACCTCATATCACTTTGCGGCCTCACGCACGGTATTCCCATGGGTGTTGCCTTACCAGCCCCGGGACCGTTTGCTCCTTTTGGCACACGCATATGATAGCGTCGCTAGCATCCATATGACCAGGAGCCCGGGCTGACATGGCTAGTCGTGAACCCAAAGTGGCACTAACTTACAGGGACAAGCATACATGACCTAGCAATGAACGTGTTGGTCATCAGCGAATCCGAGCTATAGCAACTGGGCTAGCAGGACTCTGGTAAACCGGGCTGTAGCAGCCTAATAGGACTCTAGTAGACACCGTGTGACATTTCCCCGAAGGGACAGACACAGGAACGAAGAAGGACACATGCCGACTAGCCTAAGTGTTCCAGAGCAGTAGCAAGCTACCAGGCCTCAGTGGAAGCACTAGGAGTCATTTCCCGGTAAGAGAGGGTACCAAGGATAAACAACTAGATAGTCAGATCCCACACATACCAAGCATTTCAATATCATACACACAATATGCTCGATATGTGCAAATACAACATGGCATCACAACATGACTCTACAACTCAAGTATTTTATTCAATAGGCTCTGAGGAGCGAGATATTACAAACATGGGTCTCATGACCCAACTTTCAGAGCATACAAGTCAAAACACATGTGGAAGCTTAACATGTCTGGGTACAGACATCTACAAATGAAAAAGGCTGAGAAGCCTGACTATCTACCAGATCCTGCCGAGGGCACAAGATCGTAGCTGAGGTAACAAGCTAAACATTGAAGTCCACGTGGAACTACTAGTGAGACTGAAGTCTCTCTGCAAAAACATAAAATAGGCAAATGTGAGTACAAATGTACCCAACAAGACTTACATCAGAACTAACTACGTATGCATCATTGTCAACAAAGGGATGGTGGGGTTTAACTGCAGCAAGCCAGCTTTGACTTGGTGGCTATCCTGAAACTACGACTGCAAGAAACTCTTTTGAGGTGGCGCACACGAGTCCACATATTCACCATATCAATACACCACTATGGATCTGCTCCCGTCTCCCTACGAGAACGCCATCCATAGCAATCACGCTTATCTTGCGTATTTTAGAGTATCCACTTTCACTTGTCTATGAACTGCACAAGCAACCCAGAAGTCCTTTACCCCGGACACGGCTATTCGAATAGATGATGTTAACCATGCAGGGGTGTACTTCTTCACACACGCTCTCACCACTTACCACCGTTTCCACGACACGTACTCGGCAACCTTCAAGCGGAAGCCCAATGAGGGTGTCGGCCACGGCCTACCTAAACACTCAAGTCTCTAGTCCAGGTTTATCGCCTATTCAGGTTCCATGCGTAGGGAGTCCGGCCGAGGTTTCCACATACGGCCCCGAACGCTGTGTGCAAGGTTCCCACGACACCAAACGAGCGCCCAGTACACCGTGCCACGTGCCTACCGCATAATAGCCCACCCCTCGGGTCAGCGCTGCGCACGGCCTCCAGCATACTACAAACACCAGAAACTACTTGCAACTCCTGGACAGAGGACAAGGGTGACTAAGAAGCTGAGAGGGTCCATTGGTTTCGGGCCCAATGCGTGGTAGTAACTGTTCCATGGATCACAAACACAGAACTCAGTTCCTGAGGACGGCTTCAATGAGACAACCAACCATCTACTCCTACATGGCCTCTCACCGCTACCTTTACGAAATCGTGTTCACACACTTAGCTCACACACGGTAGGACATGTTCACCACTTTCCAATTCATTCCCGATGAATCAGACATGACACAACTCTAAGCAGTAGCAGGCATGACGAACAAGCATGAATGAGTAGGCACAACAAGGCTCAAACAACGCCTACTCATGCTAGTGGGTTTCATCTATTTACTGTGGCAATGACAGGTCATGCAGAGGAAAAGGGGTTCAACTACCACAACATGTAACAGTTGAATCGTTGTTGTCCTAATGTAGTAAAAGAGAGCAGGAGCGAGAGAGTGGGATTGTATCGGAATGAACTAGGGGATTTTGCTTGCCTGGCACTTTTGAAGATAGTATAACTCTTCATCGATGTCATCGATCTCATCATCAAAACCACGTCTATCGAGAGGGGACAAACACCGGCAAACAAGGAAGAACACAATCAATGCAATGCACAATATGATGCATGATCATGACATGGCAATATGTTGTGGTTTGAGCTAATGCAACTAGCAGCAAGTTAAATGGAGTTGGTTTGAATCTAAGATTCAAATTCAAACTCCATATATGACATTTCAAATGCCATTAATTCAAATTGTTGTATACATCAGCTTTAAGTTGTTCAAACATGCATGATAATGCCATACACAGACTCTTTTGATGTTTCTGATCATTTTTCATATATAAATTATTTCATTTGGAGCTATAGATAATTTCTATGAATTTTAGAAGTTTAGGACATTTTCTGAAATTTATAAAACAATTCCGATTTATTTTAATTCCAAAAAATACTTACTGCGTCAGCATGACGTAAGGCTGAGGTCAGCAGGTCAACTGGGTTGCCCAGAGTCAAACCTGACCTGCATGACCCATTGGTCAGTGACTTAGGGCTGGCTTGGGTGGATGACAGGTGGGACCGGCCAACACTGACTGGGCTAGAGTTAAAGCTAACATGTGGGGTCCGCAAGATTAGCACTAATTTGAACAGGATATTTAGACAAATTAATTAGGCTCGGGGACCCACATGTCATTGACACAGGGCACTAATTAAACATGATTAGCACCTAGGCTAATGGTGCCACATCAGCTCGCCGGCGTTTAGCCGCCGGCTACCAAATCCGCGGCGGAGGAAGTCGGGATTTCGCTACCGCCCATGGTTTGAGGCGGGGTTTGCTCCTATGGCTTGCTGTCACTCTCGCGCATCTAGTGGTGGTAGTGTTAGGAACTGGGATGGCCGGAGTTGATGGCGGCGAGCACTTCCGCGGCGGCCGAAGTTTGGGTGTGGATGGGGTCGACGCTATGGGGCGCTAGGGGATAAACTGGCAGGTGCTACACGCTCCTGGGGGTTCACCGAGCACGGTGACGTGCTCAGGTGCGGGCTGCGGTGCCCTGGCCACGGCGGCGAGGAACCATGGCGGCGGTGAGCTTTCGGCTCCGATGGACAGCGGGGCTAGAGGAGGAGAACGACGGCGGGGAGAGAGGGGTTCGGTAGAGGATCTCACGACGGGGTCATCAGTGATCTCAGCGGGCTCAGGGACGGCCTGGTGACGAGGAATCGGTCGACGGCGGCCGTCGGTGCAGAGGACAAAGATGGCATCGACGATGGCGGTCCAGGGCGTCCGGCGTCAAGTGGCTCGACGGAGAGGACAGGGACGTCAAGGCGGAGCTCGGGGGCACGTCGGAGAGGCTCGGAGATGGCGGTGTCCGTGGTGGAGCTCGTCGGTGGCGACGACTGCGTTCGGTTGCGCTCGGGGAAGGAACTAGAGGGCAAGGGAGAGAGCATAGAGTGAGGAAGAGGAGCGAGGGGCCACGGAGCATCTCCGTGGCGTGGCTAGAAGGCCCGGGTAGGAAGCAGGAGGTGGCCAAGGGCGAGCGCGCGCGCGACAACGAGCTGCTCCTACTGGCAGGAGGAAGACGACACGGTGGGGTGGTGGGCTGGGCTCTCTACGGTTCTGGGCCACAGCTGGGCCGACTAGGTGGGCTGCACAGTAAGGCAAGGTAAGTCCCTCTCTCTATTTTATTTCTCTTTTCTATTTCTGTTATTTTGTTTTGATTTAGTTTGGAAACTAAACCATTTTAAAACTTTCTGTAAATTTTTATGTGAGCTCAATGAGCTAGTCCAAGGTCACATGCAAACTTACAAAATATTTGAACATTATTTCTTATATAGCAGAAATAATTTCAACACAAATATATTATTGATTTAAAACAAAGACCCAAAATAAATTATTCCTGTGACACCAAAAATATTGGTTTGAGTTTTACCTCATGCCAATATTTTCATAGAATAACAGGAACATTTTTTGGACTCATTTGATGAGATTTAAATGTTGGTTATTTTTAGAGGTTTGCTGAGGCTTTTGAAAATTCCCCAATTCAAGTTTCATTTGAATTTAAACATGATGCTCACATGGAAGCTAGCATAGGTCAGACCAGAATTAGGGATGTGACAGGCCGTGATTGGATCGTTGGTTTCCAACCAAAACCGCTTGTAAAGCTGACGCTTGTAAATAAAAGCAGATGGTCTCGGGCGAAGCGCTTGGTTGGTCGATTTCGACAAGTAAAATATATGCTAGTCTCTCAAATTATACACGTAACCCACCAGTTTTACTTACAGACCTCGAGCCCTCGGTTTCATTACGCCTGTATTTTACGCGTTGTTTCCGATGATGAGTAAATTACACTTGTATCTTAATGGAGGTGTGAAATAAACGAGAACTCCCAAGCGCGGCCTTACCGTTTCATGCCGTCTCAGTCTCTCGAAGGTGCTCATAGGTGTCCAATGATCCTGGCTTCCTGAATGAGCAACGGGCGCTATATCAGAACATCCGTAGGGCCCGCGAGGCCCTCTCCGTAGTCCTTCGAGTTGTTGCGCTCGCCGTGGGGCCGAGCATTGTTAACATGGTCAACGAACATGAGGATTCAGGAGATGACTTTATTTTGACTAGATGACAGTAGGGACCCACTAGGGCCATAGCCGTACGTACGCAAGTGCCTCCTTATTATGTACAACTATATTTTTTTGCTTCCTCCTAGTTTCCTAACATCACGGTCCCACACCATTGTCAACCTATGTAATCAATATAAGCAAGAGAATTGCACAAGGTGCGGCCGACAGCTGGGACCAAGCAGCTCGAGCAGTATTTGTGTTTTTGAGGCGTGAGCACTGTAGAGTTTTTCTTGGCGATGTTTTCGTTGTTGTTTAGAGGAGAGCAGGGTATTAACTGGGCGGGCTATGGCCCGTCTAGACCAGGCCAGATATCCAGCCCAGATATTAAATTTTTTCAAGATGAAAATGGCTAGCCCAGCTATACGTTTTTTGAGGAATACCCAGGCAAGGGCAACTTGTTATTCTCCGCCCCGCTGGGCTGCAAATCTTTCCTAGGAGGGATGCATTAGGCTTACTAGGAAAATGGGCTTTAAAAAATAATAAATGGGATGTAATTATAAAAACTGGGTAGTAACTGTAAAAAATGCACCAAACATGAAATTAGTTTATAAAATATTATTTATGGATTTTGAAAATCTTAATTTTTAATTGTTGCGCGCACAATGTTTTGTTGGATTTTTACGTAATACAAATTTATATTTAATCTGACTAGAAATTTCGGGATAAAAAGATTTCGGATCCCATCATAATGTGGGAAATTTTATTGAATTATGTCTTGAACGGTTGGTTGAAATTATTAATCATTGTCCTAGCTAGAAAATGGGCTGTACTTTTAACAAACTGTAAATGGGCTGTAGTAAATTACATTAGAATTCAAAAATGGGATGTACATTCTTACAAATCGCAAATGGGCTATAAGTTCACTTATGGGCCTACTAAGTTGACGCGTCCCCTAAAAAAAAGAAGTTGACGCGTATGCAAGGCTTTGTCAACTTATTATAGTCAGCACATGGTTCTAGCAATAGTGGCCGTTGGATGTCTATCCAACGGATGTCGTGCTTCTTCTTCAATATTGGATATTCTAGCTTCGGCCGCCCAAAAAATGATTCCTCCCCCTGACATCTGGGGCACACCGTTTCGGAGGCTGACCTGTGGGCCTACTAAGTTGACGCGTACCAAGGGCTTTGTCAACTTAGTCAATATAAACGATTCTAGCTGCACTAACCATACGATGTCCATCCAACGGCCGTAGTGCTTCTTCAACCTTTGGTATTCTTGCTCCAGCCACCCAAAGAAGTGCTGGTCGTGCCGCCTGCTCCTGCCTCCCGTGGACGGTTGTGCTGCCGCGGAGGCCTCACCGCCCCCTACTACTCCCACCGCTGGCCAGGCCATCCCTCCACTCACCCACACCCCCTGTTATTCTGCGGAGACGGCAGCCTCACACCGCAGCTGAACCAGTGAACCCTCGTACTCCTCTCCGCGTGGGCATCCACCATCGCGTCTTCCCTGGCTCTGCTTTGTCCCCTTCCTAGGCCTCGCCGTCGTCCACCGCCGTGGTGCTCTCGGCATGGCGTGGTCAATGTGGTCAACGACCGACTTCCATCAGAAGAGTACTGTACGTGGAGAGGCTGACATCTGGGTCCACAGCAGCCGCAAGGAAGTGCCTCCTTATTACGCGCAAAATAATTATTCCTCCACCTGATAGTAGGGACCCACCAGACGGGCTACCATATTTTGCGAAAAAAACATTCCCCCCCTGACTGTTGGGACCCACTGGACAGGCCATCGTATTTCGCAAAAAAACGTTCCCCCCTCTGTCAGCTCGGATCCACCGGAAGTGCCTCCTTATTACGCACAAAAAAAATGAATACTCCCCTGCTAGCTGGGACCCTCCTTGGTGGGAGGCTGACTTGTGGGCCTACTAAGTTGACGGGGATGGAGGGCTTTGTCAACTTAGTCAATATGAACGATTCTAGGTCCAGCGACCGTAGGATGTCCATTCAACGACCGTAGTGCTTCTTCAACCTCTGGTCTTCTTGCTCCAGCCGCCCAAAGCAGCACCGGTCGTGCCGCATGCTCCTGCCTCTCGTGGCCGGTTGTGCTGCCGTGGAGGCCTCACCACCCCCTACTATTCCCACCGCTGGCTAGTCCCTACTGCGACGACAACCTCACACCACAGCCGAACCAGTGTACCCTCGTACTCCTCTCCACGCAGGCTTCCACTGTCGCATCTTCCTCAGCTCCTCGTCGTCCCCTTCCTAGGCCTTGCCGTCGTCCACCGCCCTGGTGCTCTCGGTGCGGCATGGTCAACATGGTCAAGAAACGACTTCCATCGGAAGAGTACTGTACGTGGAGAGGCTGACAACTAGGTCTACGGTGGCCGCAAGGAAGTGCCTCCTTATTACACGCAAAATAATTATTCCTCCACCTGATAGCAGAGACCCACCGGATGGGCCATCAGATTTCGTGAAAAAAAAGTTCCCCCCTTGACTGCTGGGACCACTAGCTACATCTTCGCACGCAAGGAAGTGCGTTCGGGCAAAAAAAAGATTTGCCCCCTTGACTGCTGGGACCCACCAGCTACATCTTTGCACACAAGGAAGTGCCTAACAGTCGGGACCCACCTGGTCGAAGCGTACGTAGCGTTGTCATTCTGGTCGCGAATGTGTACATACATACTGGTCGATGTAGACGTGCACGTGTCGTAGTAGAGGTGCGCACGTAGCATGTACACGTACGTACAGCAGCCAGGGTGCAAGAAAGTAAATACAGCCACATACGTACATATGGGCGGGTACTCGAACGCCTACTCGTGCATACGTACAGCCAGGGCTCGTGTACATGGCTGGGTCGAAATGGAGAAACCGCGTCGTCGTCGTGTTCATGGGGAGCCAACCGGCTGGGTCGGAACGGAAAGCGTCGTCGTGTTCATCAGGAGGGATTGGACGGAACAGCTGATGGAAATGAGGCCTGGCGTACCACAGAACGGAGGAAACGTCCTTGTGTTCGACCGGCCACGTTCGAAACGGGATCCTGTTCATCGGGAGGGGTCTGGCGTACCGCAAAGCGGAGGAAACGAACTTGTGTTGGACCTCCTACGGTTGAAACGGGGTCCTGTTGATCGAGAGGGGTGTGGCGTACCGCAAAACGGAGGAAACGGACTTGTGTTGGAGCGCTATGGTCGAAACGGGGGTCCTGTTCATCGGGAGGGGTGTGGCGTACCGCAAAACGGGACTCCACGAGATACTGTTCATCTCCACCGTCGACCTCCTCCAGCCTCCACGGGCTATTGTTCATCCACCATCGACCTCCTCTAGCCTCCACCTGCGACTGTTCATCCATGGGCTCCTGTTCATCCAGCCTCCACCGCGTGCTACTCCACGGGCTACTGTTCAACCAGCCCTCTCCACGGGCTACTGTTCATCCAGCCCTCCACGGGCTACTGTTCATCCAGCCCTCCACGTGGTCGTCTTGTTCATCCAGCCCTCCACGGGGTCCTGTTCATCCAGCCCGAACCGGCTCGATCGATCGGGGTCCTGTTCATCCACAAGCAACCACGGGGTCCTGTTCATCCACCCCCACCGGGAACTATTCATCCAACCCCCCAGCAACGCTCACTGTTCATCCAGAGGCAGCATCGATCGCCTTCAGTTAGCAGCAATAGCAAAGGAATCGCCCGATCGCTCGGGCTCAGTAACGCGTAGCCTGCAGTGCAATCGCTCGGGTTCAGTTAGGCGATGCCTCCCTCAGGTTCAGTTAGAGCCCAATGCTTCGCACCCACGCGCGTATTGTACGAGAGAAACGCGCATCGCTCGGCCCCCGACCACCCACCGTAACCGGGAACTCCCCGATATTTTCCTTGCCCTCGCTTCTACCACGTTTTTTCCGTCATGGACGGCCCAAAGAATGTCATGCAGCTGCGTCTCTGGCCCGCCCAGGACGAAAATCCCATTTTCTGTCATGATTTTTTGTCATAGAAGTAGGATCCCACCACATCTATGATGATACCGGGTTTTGTCACAATTATCGTCATAGAAGTGTCATAAGTATGACAGAAAGAAAATTCGTTCGGCCCAAAATGTCACGGATGTGTCTTTTTTTGTAGTGTATGCCATCTATGTGATCATGCAAAGCAATATGACAATGATGATGCGTGTCAGAATAAACGGAACGGTGGAAGTTGCATGGCAATATATCTCAGAATTGATATGGAAATGCCACAATAGGTAGGTATGGTTGCTGTTTTGAGGAAAGACATATGGTGGGTCCAATGCACTGGCGAAAGTTGCACGGTACCAAAGAGTCTAGCAATGGTGGAAGGGTGAGAGTGCGTATAATCATGAACTCAACATTAGTCACAAAGAACTCAAATACTTATTGCCAAAATTTATTATGTATCGAAACAAAGTACTACACGCATGCTCCTAGGGGGATAGGTTGGTAGGAAAAGTCCATCGCTTGTCCTCGACCGCCACTCATAAGGAAGACAGTCAAAAAATAAATCATGCTCCGACTTCATCACATAATGGCTCACCATATGTCCATGCTATGGGAATCACAAACTTCAACACAAGTATTTCTACAAATCCACATTTACTCACTAGCATGACTCTAATATCACCATCTTTATATCTCAAAACAATTGCGAGGAATCAAACTTCTCATCTATTCAATGCTCTTTATGTGAAAGTTTTTATTATATCCCTCTTGGATGCCCATCATATTAGGACTAAATTCATAACCTAAGAAAATTACCATATTGTTTAAAACTTTCAAAATAATATAAGTGAAGCATGAGAGTTCAACAATTTCTATTAAATAAAGCCATTGCCGTCCTCTAAAAAGATATAAGTGAAGCACTAGAGCAAACTACCTAGCTCAAAATATATAAGTGAAGCACATAGAGTGTTCTAATAAATTCATGATTAATGTGTGTCCCTCTCAAAAGGTGTGTACAGCAAGGATGATTATGGCAAACTAAAAATCAAAGACTCATATCATACAAGACGCTCCAAGTAAAACACATATCATGTGGTGAATAAAAATATAACCTCAAGTAAATTTACCGATGGATTGAAGACAAAAGAGGGGATGCCATCCGGGGCATCCCCAAGCTTAGATGCTTGGTTGTCTTTGAATATTACCTTAGGGTTTCTTGGGCATCCCCAATCTTAGGCTCCTCCCACTCCTTATTCCTTGTCCATCAAAACATTACCCAAAACTTGAAAACTTCACAACACAAAACTCAACAGAAAACTCATAAGATCCATTAAATAATAAAATAAATCACCACTTTTGGTACTGTTGTGAACTCATTCTTTATTTATATTGGTGTTTAATCTACTGTATTCCAACTTCTCCATGGTTCATACCCCCGATACTACCCATAGATTCATCAAAATAAGCAAACAACACATAGAAAACACAATCTGTCAAAAACAGAACAGTCTGTAGTAATCTGGAAACTTCGTATACTTATGTAACTCCAAAAATTCTGAAAAATTAGGAGAACCTGGAAAATTTCTATATAAATGTTGTGTAAAAAATTCAGATCAAAAGCACGTTTCGGTGATTTTCTTAAATTCTGTCAATGAGCGCAAAAGTTTCTATTTTTCTGCAAGGTCAAATCAACTATCACCGTAGACCATCCCAAAGGTCTTACTTGGCTCAAACACTAATTAAAACACCAAAACACAATTACTATAGAGTTAATAATGTGTATCTCATAGAAGCAGAAAATAAAAATATTGGGTTATCTCCCAACAAGCATTTCTTTAAAGCCTTTTAGCTAGACATTGATAATTTTAATGATGCTCACATGAAAGATAGCAATTGAAACACGAAGAGAGCATCATGTAGCATGTGAAAAACAAGTTTAAGACTAACATACTTCCTATGCATAGGAATTTTGTAAGCAAACAAATTATCAAGGAAAGAATAACCTAGCGCATGCAAGGAAGGAGAAAGAAATACTAGCAATCTCAACATGAAGAGAGGTAATTTATTAACATGAAGATTTCTACAAGCATAATTTTCTCTCTCATAATAATTGCATGTGAGATCATATTTGAATTCAACAATATATCTATCACATGAAATTTTGTCTACATGACCCACATGCATGCAAATTTGACACTCTTCCAAAATAGTGGGATTATCACCAAATAAAGTCATGACCTCTCCAAGCCCACTTTTATCAAAAAATTCATAAGATTGATCATTCTCCAAAGTAGCGGGATCATTATTACCTAGAGTTGACACTCTTCCAAACCCACATTAAATATTATTGCAAACATATTTATCATGAGGATTAAATAAATTTTCAAGATCATAAGAAGAATCACCCCAATCATGATCATTACAATAAGTAATGGACATAGCAAAATTAGCATCCACAAGCTTAGGGTTTTGCATATTGTTAGCACAATTGACATTAATAGAATTTATAATAACATCATTGCAATCATGCTTTTCATTCAAGGAGCTATCACGAATCACTTCATAAATTTCTTCTTTTAACACTTCATCACAATTTTCAGATTCACGAATCTCAAGCAAAACTTCATAAAGATAATCTAGTGCACTCAACTCACTAGCAATTGGTTCATCATAATTGGATCCTTTAAAAAGATTATCAAGTGGATGAGGATCCATAAGATTTTTGTTTCTGATTTTCAATAAAAACACAATTGTACCAAGCAAACAAGCAAACAAACCAAGTAAGACATAAAGGCAAACGAAAAGACGAACGAAAGAAGGCGAATAAAAAGGCAAATATCTTTGTGTTTTTATAAAAACATTTTAGAAGTGGGGGAGAGGAAAATGAGAGGCAAATGGAAAATAATGTAATGCAAGAGATGAGAGTTTATGATGAGTACTTGGTAGGCTTGATGTAGAACCTCCCCGACAGCAGCGCCAGAAATTCTTCCTGCTACTTCTTGAGCTTGCATTGGTTTTTCCTTTGAAGAGGAAAGGGTGATGCAGCAAAGTAGAGATAAGTATTTCCCTTAGTTTGAGAACCAAGGTATCAATCCAGTAGGAGGTACAAGCAAGTCTCCAATCTATGCACCTGCACAAACAATCAAGCACTTGCACCCAAAGTGATAAAGGGGTTGTCAATCCCTTCATAGTCACTTGCAAGGATGAGATCAGATAGAGATGGATAGAAAATATTACTAAAAAGTAAAACAAAGTAAAAACAAAATAAATTGCAGCAAGGTATTTTTGGGTTTTTTGGTTTATAGATCTGAAAATATATGATGGAAAATAGACCTGGGGGCCATAGGTTTCACTAAAGGTTTCTCTCTTGAAGATAGCATACGGTGGGTGAACAAATTATTGTTGAACAATTGATAGAAAAGTGCAAAATTATGGTGATATGAAAGGCAATGATCATGAATATGGGCATCACATCCGTGACAAGTAGACTGACTCCTGCCTGCATCTACTACTAGTACTCCGCACATCAACCGCTATCCAACATGCATCTAGAGTATTAAGTTCATAAGGATGGAGTAACGCCTTAAGCAAGATGACATGATGTAGAGGGATAAACTCAAGCAATATGATGAAAACCCCTTGATGTCAACAATACAATACGTGCCTCGCTACCCCTATTATGTCACTGGGTGAGGACACCGCAAGATTGAACCCAAAACTAAGCACATCTCCCATTGCAAGAAATACCAATCTGGTTGGCCAAACCAAACGGATAATTCAAAGAGAAATACAAAGATATTTAATCATGCATAAAAGAATTCAGAGAAGACTCAACTAATATTCATAGATAATCTAATCATAAATCCACAATTCATCGGATCTCAACAAACACACCGCAAAATAATATTACATCGGATAGAACTCCAAGAACATCAAGGATTACATTGTATTGAAGATCAAAGAGAGAGAAGATGCCATCTGGCTACTAGCTATGGACACGTAGGTCTGTGGTAAGATCTCGCTCTTCATCGGAAGGGCATCAAGGTTGATGTAGATGCCCTCAGTGATTGAATCAGATCATCGGAAAACACCCCAAGATAGGATCTCCTGGGAACATAGGCTTGCATTGGCGGAAAAGTATTTTGGTGGATGCTTTTGGTGGTTTGGAAATATTTGGTAATTATAGTGCAAGAATTAGGGTTAGGAGACCCCCGAGGGGCCCAAAAGCCCTCAGCAACCCCCCTCGAGGGCGCGCCTGGCAGGCTTGTGGCCTCCTCGGCCATCATGTGACCCCCTCTCCAAGATCTATGGATGTCTTCTGGTCCAAGAAAAACCATCGCAAAGTTTTATTCCGTTTGGACTCCGTTTGATATTCCTTTTCTGTAAAACTTAAAAAAGGAAAAAAACAGAAACGGGCACTCGGCTCTGGGTTAATAGGTTAGTCCCAAAAATAATATAAAATAGCATATTAATTCATATAAAACGTCCAAAATAGATAATATAATAGCAGGGAACAATCAAAAATTATAGATATATTGGAGACGTATCGGCTGACATTGCTTATGCTTCCTCCCCTGCAGCAAACTTCTTCGGGAATCCGTCAAGCGATGATGAATCTCCTGGCTACTACTTCATTGCCAAAGCATCGAAAGAAAAGGTATCCTCCAAAAATCACAAAGTTTACTCTAGTGGTCATTATTCTTCTAATGAGGATAACCATGCTAAACTGATCAAAATTGCTAATATTCAACAAAACTCTCTTGAGAAAATTGAGAAAACCCTCAGGAAATCTGAAGGGTTGTTGGTTGAGATGGAGAAAAATCTATCGCTGAACAAAGAGCATTCCGCTCTCAAGTCACAGATGGAAGAACTAACAAATTGTCATGAATTTCTCTCAGCTGACCATGAAAGATTGAACTATGATTACCTGAAAAGAAAATAGGAACTCGAGGTGCTGAGGGAGGCTCATGAGGATTTGATCAGAGAAAATTCTCTTCTCACCCAACAACTTAAAGAGAAACCTGAAGTGTTTGTTCTGCCTTGCTTAAAATGTCTTGAATGAACCAATGCTGAATCAAATATTGAATCATCTATTAATGCTAACCCCTCTGTCAAGGAAATTGATTCTGTTTTTGATGGAAATGCTAGGTTGAAGGATCTTCTTCAAACAGGAATGTTCAAATCTCTCAAGGGGCATCAAACCCTTTGTGATGTTTTGAACAAATCCATTCTTCACAGAAATCCCAGAGAAGAAGGCATTAGTTTCGAATGGAAATTGAATGAAGGATGGCTCCTACTGGGAACCTGATCAATATCTGGAAACTATGTGGGTGCCAGCTAAGAGCAAAACGCTCGACCCGGCATTGCTTTTGGGATATGACTCTCCCATCCCTGAATATCGTGATGATGTCTCTCTGGATAACTATAAGTTGTTCAAAACCCAGCATGGCAAAACTGTTGCTCGTTATGTTGGATCTAACAGCAGAAATGGCTCCCCAAAGAAAGCTATTTGGGTGCCTAGGAAAACTATTGATGCATTTCCTGTTACTTCTTCTCTAACCATCCAGGCAGAAAATGCTTGTCATTTCATTCGATAGAATGAGTACATGCACACTTCATACAATCACTACACTCATGCTTCTAGAAAGAATTTCAATGCCTATTCTTTCAATTATGCTAACACCTCCACGAGCAACAATTATGTTTACCTAAAAATCATATCCTACTCGTTATACTATTTCGAAGCCACCTCCAAAGATGTGGGTGGTTAAGAAAGCCTAATTATCCTGCAGGACTATGTCTCCGAGTGTACAGAATGGATAATGGATAGTGGATGCACTAGCCATATGACCAGAGACAAGTCGTTGTTTGTTGAACCCAACTTAACTGCTTCACCTCTGAAGTATATCACTTTTGGCGACAACACCAAAGGAAAGGTAATTGGGCTAGGTAAAATTGCCATATCGAAAGACAAGCTCATTGATGATGTTTTACTTGTTCAGTCACTTGGGTTCAATCTTATGTCAGTTGGCAAGCTATGTGATCTTGGCATGCTAGTTATATTTTCCATATCCAAATGCATTGTCTTTATGGCCTTTGACAATTCCTTTGTCTTCGAGGGATATAGAAAAGGTGATCTATATATTGTTGATTTTTCTAAGGGTCCCCCAGTCCAAACTTGTTTGCTTGCAAAAGCAACCGAAGGTTGGTTGTGGCACTGAAGGCTTGGTCATGCAGGTATGAGAAAATTGCAGACTCTATTAAAGAAAAATCATCTTCATGGCATTCCTGATGTGAAATTAGACAAGGATCATCTTTGTGCTGCATGTGAGGCTGGTAAATTAGCCAAGAAGCATCATTCATCAAAGACTGTCATGACCACAACAAGACCATTGGAAATTCTTCATATGGATTCATTAGACCCTCAAAATTATGCAAGTTTCGATGGCAGTCATTATGGTCTGGTAATTGTTGATGATTTCTCTCAATACACTTGGGTATTCTTTCTCGAAGACAAAACTTTCACCCAAGGCATCTTCAAAAGTTTTTCCATAAAGGCCCATAATTAGTATGATGTGCGAATTAAGCATGTGAGAAGTTATAATAAATCTTAGTTAAAAAATACTCACATCGAGGATTTTCTCGACAAAAATGGTATTACTCATGAGTTCTCTGCTGCATACACTCCCCAACAGAATAGAGTGGTTGAGCGGAAGAATAGAACTCTCATTGAAATGGCAAGAACCATTTTCAGTGAGTACAAAATTCCCATTCATTTTTGGGTTGATGCTATTAACACTACTTGTCATGTTATCAACTGGGTTTATCTTCACAAGTTCCTTAAAAAATTTCATATGAGCTTATCACTGGCAAGAAACCGAATGTTTCATATCTTCGTGTTTTTTGGTACACCTTGCTATATTCTTGATATGAATCATTCTTCCAAGTTTGCACCTAAGGAACATGAAGGTTCTCTTCTTGGTTATGGCTCAAACTTGCATACTTATCGTGTCTATAACTCTCACTTTCGTAAAGTCATGGAAACGGTAAATGTGCAATTTGACGAATCTAACGACTCCCAAAAGGAGAACCTGCCAAATGTGATAGATGAACCACTAATTTTGGATGCTATTCGGCAAATGGCCATCGGGAGTGTCAAGCCAGTTGAAGAAAATACACCTGATTCTTCCAATGATGATGCTCCTATGACTCGAAGCAGAACTCGTCAACCTACTACCAAAGAAAATGCCATTCCAAATACTAATGGCAATCAGAATCCAAATGCCGAGCAAAATGGCAATCCTGAAGGAAATGTCAACGCAAATGCTGATACTGATGAAAATGATGATGATCATCAAGATGGAAATCCTCATCCTCGAGTGGCAAATTGAGTTGAACCCTCATTAATTCTTGATGAACTTGAGAATCCAGGTTATCGACCAACAACTCGTTCACGCACTCATTTGGCTAACTACTATGGCAGTTCTCCTTAGTTTTATTGGTACAACCTACCAAGTATGAGGAAGCCGTGAATGATTTAGATTGGATGAATGCTATGCAAGAGGAGTTGGTGCAATTCAAACTGAATGATGTTTGGGAATCGGTTGACAAGACGATTCCTAAGAAGCATAATATCATTGGCACAAAGTGGATTTTTAGCAATAAGCAAGATGAAAATGGCATTGGCATTGTGGTGAGAAACAGAGCTTGTCTTGTTGCTCAAGGGTACACACAGGTAGAAAGTATTGATTTTGGTGAAACATATGCTCCTGTTGCACGCCTTGAGACAATACACATTATTCTCGCCTATGCAAATTTCAATGATATCTTGCTTTATTAAATGGATGTGAAAAGTGCTTTCCTCAATGGTGAAATTGATGAGGAAGTTTATGTTAGACAGCCGCCTTGCTTTGAACATCCTGAATTTTCTAACGAAGTTTTCAGGTTGAAAAGGCTCTATATGGGCTGAAGCAAGCCCCTCGAGCATGGTATGACACCTTGAAGAAGTTTTTGCTCGATAAAGGGTTCAAGCTAGGATCCACTGATCCCACTCTTTTCACTCGTGCTGTTGACAATGATCTATTCATATGTCAAATCTACGTGGATGATATTATCTTTGGCTATACTAACAATGCTTGTAGCTTAGATTTTGGGAAAATGATGTCCGAGAAATATCAAATGTCGATGATGGGTGATACGTCTCCAACGTATCTACTTTTCCAAACACTTTTGCCCTTGTTTTGGACTCTAACTTGCATGATTTGAATGAAACTAACACGGACTAACGCTGTTTTCAGCAGAACTGCCATGATGTTGTTTTATGTGTAGAAAAGAAAAGTTCTCAGAATGACATGCAAATCCATGGAGACACTTTTTGGAATTAATAAGAATTTCTGGGTGAAAGAAATACACCAGGGGCCCCAGGGCCTGTCCACGAGACAGGGGGCGCCCCCCCCTGTAGGGCGCGCCCCCTATCTCGTGGGCCCCCTGGACCTCCACCGACCTCAACTCCAACTCTATATCTTCCATCTCGCAGAGAAAAAAAATCAAAGAGAAAGTTTCATCGCGTTTTACGACACGGAGCCGCTGCCAAGCCCTAATCTCTCTCGGGAGGGCTGATCTAGAGTCCGTTCAGGGCTCCGGAGAGGGGGATTCATCGCTGTCGTCATCATCAATCATCCTCCATCACCAATTTCCTGATGCTCACCGTCGTGTGTGAGTAATTCCATTGTAGGCTTGCTGATGGGTTGGATGAGATTTACCATGTAATCAAGTTAGTTTTTTAGGGTTTGATCCCTAGTATCCACTATGTTCTGAGATTGATGTTGCTATGACTTTGCTATGCTTAATGCTTGTCACTAGGGACCGAGTGCCATGATTTCAGATCTGAACCTATTATGTTTTCATGAAAATATGTGTGTTCTTGATCCTATCTTGCAAGTCTATAGTCACCTATTATGTGTTATGATCCGACAACCCCAAAGTGACAATAATCGGGATACTTATCGGTGATGACGGTAGTTTGAGGAGTTCATGTATTCACCATGTGTTAATGCTTTGGTCCGGTTCTCTATTAAAAGGAGGCCTTAATATCCCTTAGTTTCCGCTAGGACCCCGCTGCCACGAGAGGGTAAGACAAAAGATGTCATGCAAGTTCTTTTCCATAAGCACGTATGACTATTTACGGAATACAAGCCTACATTACATTAATGAACTGGAGCTAGTTCTATATCACCCTATGTTATAACTATTGCATGAGGAATCGCATCCGGCATATTTATCCATCACTGATCCAGTGCCTACGAGATTTTCATATATTGTTCTTCGCTTATTTACTTTTCCGTTGCTACTGTTACAACTAATACAAAAACCCAAAAACATTTATCTTTACTGTTGCTACCATTACCTTTATTATCATACCACTTTTGCTACTAAATACTTTGCTACAGATACTATGTTATCCAGGTGTGGTTGAATTGATAACTCAACTGCTAATACTCAAGAATATTCTTTGACTCCCCTTGTGTCGAATCAATAAATTTTTGTTGAATACTCTACCCTCGAAAGCTATTGCGATCCCCTATACTTGTGGGTTATCAAGACTAATTTCTGGCGCCGTTGCCGGGGAACATAGCTCTATTCTCTGAGTCACTTGGGATTTATATCTGTTGGTCACTATGAAGAACTTGAAAGACGCTAAGACCAAGATTTTGCCCTCAACTATGAGGGGAGTTAAGGATCTGCCATCTAGCTCTGCACTAGATTCTCCTTCCGTTATTAGTAGGCTTGCGACACCTAAACCTGCTACTACTATGAATTCTGATATGTCGCATGTTATTGATGATGCCACTTCTTCTATGCATGATGAAACTACTTCTGTGCGTGATACTACCTTGCCATTAGGTGAATTTCTAGATGAACAACTTGCTAGAGTTAGGGGGAATGAAAATATTGAAGAACCTATTATTGATGATAGTGATGATGAACGTTCCCCCAATGATTATGTATTACCTGTTGTTCCTAAGGGTTATGTTATGAATAAAGCAGCTGCTATGGAAATTCTTACTTGCAATGATAGAAATGATCTTAAGAAATTATTAGCTAAATGGAAGCAGCAGTCTCTTAATGCTAGAATGAAACCCGATCCTACTTTTGCTACTTCACCTATCTGTGTTACTGATAAGGATTATGAATTCTCTGTTGATCCTGATATTATTACTTTAGTTGAATCTGATCCTTTTTATGGCCTTGAATCTGAAACTGTTGTGGCACATCTTACCAAGTTGAATGATATAGCCACCCTGTTTACTCATGATGAGAAGTCTCGCTATTTATACATCCTTAAGATATTTCCGTTCTCATTAAAGGGTGATGCTAAGACTTGGTATAATTCTCTTGCTCCTGGTTGTGTGCGTAGTCCCCAGGATATGATTTATTACTTCTCTGCTAAATATTTCCCTGCTCATAAGAAACAAGCTGCCTTGCGGGAAATATATAATTTTGTGCAAATCAAAGAAGAGAGTCTCCCACAAGCTTGGGGGAGGCTTCTCCGGTTACTTAATGCTTTGCCTGATCATCCTCTTAAGAAAAATGAAATACTTGATATCTTTTATAATGGACTAACCGATGCTTCCAAGGACCACTTGGATAGTTGTGCTGGTTGTGTTTTCAGGGAAAGAACAGTCGACGAAGCTGAAATATTATTGAATAATATGTTGACTAATGAAAATAATTGGACTCTTCCCGAGCCAGTTCCTGAAGTAATTCCTGAACCAATTGAGCCAACTCCTGAGCCTATTCCTAAACCCACTCCGAAGAAGAGAGGTGTTTTATTTCTCAGTCCTGAAGATATGCAAGAGGCAAAGAAATCAATGAAAGAAAAAGGTATTAAAGCTGAAGATGTTAAGAATTTACCACCTATTGAAGAAATACATGGTCTTAATTTACCGCCTGAAGAACCACATTGTCTTGATAACCCGACACAGGTAGTAAAGGTAAATTCTCTCTATAGATATGATAAAGTTGAAATACCCTCTACTAAATTTCATAGCCCATGCTTGGATGAATTTGATGACTTTATGGCTAGACAAGAAAGTTTTAATGCTTATGTTGGTAGAGAGTTAAAGAATAATGCTTTCGAGATAGGACGCGTAGGTGATAATCTGGCTAGAGTTAAAGATGAACTTCACCGCGTTAGCAAATATGCTTCTATGGTTGCTACTCAAGCTGAGCAAGTACTCAAAGCTCAAAATGATTTGCTTGATGAGTTGAATAATAAAAATGACTTTGCCGTTAGAGTGGCTACTAGAACTGGTAGAATGACTCAGGAACCTTTGTATCCTGAAGGCCACCCTAAAAGAATTGAACAAGATTCTCAGAATAATAATCTAGATGTTCCTAGTTCTTCTAAGAAGAAGAAAAAGAAGAATGATAGGACTTTGCAAACTTCTAGTGAACCTAATGTAGAAACACTTGAGAATCCCAATGATACTTCTATCTCTGATGCTGAAACACAATCCGGAGATGAACATGAACCTGATGATAATGCTAATAATGATGTTCATGTAGATGCTCAACCTAGTAATAACAATGATGTAGAGATTGAACCTGCTGTTGATCTTGATAACCCACAATCAAAGAATCAACGTTATGATAAGAGAGATTTTGTTGCTAGGAAGCACGGTAAAGAAAGAGAACCATGGGTTCAGAAACCCATGCCCTTTCCTCCTAAACCATCCAAGTCAAAGGATGATGAGGATTTTGAGCGCTTTGCTGAAATGATTAGACCTATTTTCTTACGTATGCGCTTAACTGATATGCTTAAAGTAAATCCTTATGCTAAGTATATGAAGGATATCATCACAAATAAAAGAAAGATACCGGAAGCTGAAATTTCCACCATGCTTGCTAATTACACTTTTAAGGGTGGAATACCAAAGAAACTTGGAGATCCGGGTGTGCCAACTATACCATGCTCCATTAAAAGAAATTATGTTAGAACTGCTTTATGTGATCTTGGAGCCGGTGTTAGTGTTATGCCTCTCTCTTTATATCGTAGACTTGAATTGAATAAGTTGACACCTACTGAAATATCTTTGCAAATGGCTGATAAATCAACTGCTATACCTGTCGGTATTTGTGAGGATGTGCCTGTTGTGGTTGCAAATGTCACTATCTTAACGGACTTTGTTATTCTTGATATTCCTGAGGACGATAGTATGTCTATTATCCTTGGTAGACCTTTTCTTAATACTGCAGGGGCTGTTATTGATTGCAACAAAGGCAATGTCACTTTTCATGTTAATGGCAATGAGCATACGGTACACTTTCCGAGGAAACAATCTCAAGTTCATAGCATCAATTCTATTGAAAAAGTTCCAACTATCATTTTTGGAGGTTTTGAATTTCCTCTCCTACTGTCAAGAAAAAGTATGATATTCTTATTGTTGGGGATTTTCATATCCCCGTTGAGGTAACTTAGTGTTATTCGAAATTTCTCCGGTTCCGTGTTATTCGGAATGAGTTTGTTAACAAGACTTGATCAACCTTGTTAGCGGGTTCATTTTGATGATCACGAGATGGATGAAACTAGAAGGCACAACCTTCTGTACCCTCTTTTTACTTTCTGTTATTTAGAATAAATAAAGCAAAAATAGTATTATCCGTCTGTTTTCTGAATTATCCGTGCATTAAAAAATAGTCCGAAAATAAAAGTGCTCCAAATGCCCTGCAAATTTAGTATGATTTTTTCTGGAATATTTGAGGATTTTAGGCACTGAAAACACTGCAGGAGGGGCAAGCACCAGGCCACGAGAGAGGAGGGCGCCCCCCTATAGGGCGCGCCCCCTGTCTCGTGGGCCCCTGGTGGCTCCCCTCCACTTATGCCAGCACCCACACACTTCATCTTCTACCCAAAAAAATTCCCATCCAGCTCAAGCACGAGTTCTAGCTCGTTTTGCTGCGATTTTCGATCTCTTAGCTCAAAGCTCCATTCACAAAACTGCTTTGGGAGATTGTTGCTTGGTATGTGACTCCTCCATTGGTCCAATTAGTTTTTGTTCTAGTGCTTTATTCATTGCAAATTTTTGCTGCTTAGATGACCATGTTCTTGAGCTTGCATGTTAAATTTTTGAGGTTCCAAGTAATTCTAATGCATGATATGGGCTCTAGGCACTTGTAGGAGTAGTTGCTATCAATCTTGTTTGGTTTTATGCACTTTTATTTTGAAGTTACTAAAATTTCAGAAATTTATAGAAAAAGAAATATGCTTAGGAGAATGTACCAAGGTGGTTCCTTGGCAAAGAAAGGGCCAAGGATTGCTATACGTGAGCAAGATGTTGAATTGCCGAGGGATGCATATGTACGGGCTTGTGAGTGGCCATCCGGTGATTTTATGGTCGAAGCAGGCTTCAAGGAGGAATTTGACGCATATGTGCGTAATGCTGAGCTGGAGGACTTCTTACAAGATAAGTGTCCTCAGTACTATCAATTGACTGATTCCTTTGTGCGGAGGTTTAAATATAAATGTACGCGTAATTCTCCTAGTGTCCTATTTGATATTTATGATACATCTTACACCATGGACATAGAGGATTTACAACTGCTTGCAAACTCCCGTAGTGGGGTAATATTAATGATCCTCACAAATCTGAATTTAGAGATTTTCTTGCTAGTATTACTGTGGGAGAATCTAGGGACATAGCACAAGCTACCATAGGGAGCATTCATTTTCCTGCTATACATTATTTTGCTCTCTTTATTGGCAGATGTATTAACGGTAAGGATGAAGCATGTCACATGTGTGTACCTGATCTGAGTATCCTCAAGAGTGCGGTGTTCGGTTTTAAAGGTTATAACTTGGGGGCAATAGTTGCATGTAGGTTGCAGAATAATAGTAGAAAGGGAAATTTCTTTGGAGGAATTTATGCAACCCTTGTGGCTAATTTTCTTGGTATAGCCCCACGAGAAGGAGATATGATAGTACCTCCTGTTTATTTGGATAAAGAAGCTATGTTTAGTCATCATTTTCTTGAGAGGAATGAACAATTCCTCCATTATCGACTAATCTATGATAGACGCAATGCCATCCCTGTTACTCTTCCTGCTCCCTACCTTTTTGATTATCAGGCAAAAGGAAGATATGTTGTCACCAGAGAGGAAGCAGCTGAATACGAGAGGGGAGTGGAGGCAGCTCGCCAACATGCTGTAGCTCAGGAGGCGGTTGCCGCTGCATCTCAGCACAACCCCGGTTTCACTTATGGATATCAGCCAGGCGATCCTTGGTATTAAACCAACTTAGGCCAAAAGCCTAAGCTTGGGGGAGTACATATTTCTCACCGACTTTACATTCATGTTCACACACTAGTCGTCGGTGCTCATACTCTTTCATTGTATTATCCATGCTAGTTTAAATTCCTTTTTCTAGTTTTCTTCTTGTGTGTTTGATAAACCTTGAGAAAAACCAAAAAAATTAGTTAGTTTAATTTCCTTGCCTGTAGTAGGAATTAAAATGAAAACCCAAAAAGATTTCTCGTTCTTCTTTTACTTGTTGGGAGCTTTCCCATGTAAATAGTTTTATTTTCTTTTCTTTCCTTTGGGGGTCGAGAAGACCATATTGAAAATGCTTAGTGGCTCTTATATGCATGATTGTTTATTTAATTTAGAGCCCATATTACTTGTCTTCTCTCTTGAGTTGAATGCTTGCAGATTCCAGCTTAGTCCAATGCACGTACGCTCTTATTATTATACACATCGTTTGGTCGTGCGAGTGAAAGGCAATAATGACGATATATGATGGGCTTATTGGGATGAGAAAAGCTGGTATGAACTCGACCTCTCTTGTTTTTGTAAATATGATGAGTTCATCATTCCCGAGTCAGCTATTATGAAGTAAACATATTTGCAATGACATTTAGAGATTATAGTTACTTGTGCCATGCTTGATTAGCTATGAGTTATAATGGTTTACCTTGCGTGCCAACATGCTATTAGAATGATTATGATGTGGTATGATGGGATGGTATCCTCCTTTGAATGAATCGAGTGACTCGACTTGGCACATGTTCACGCATGTAGTTGAATCAAATCAACATAGCCTTCACGATATTTATGTTCATGGTGGATTATATCCTACTCATGCTTATACTCGGTGTGAATTAATTTTAATGCATGCTTACGACTGTTGTCGCTCTCTCAGTTGGTCGCTTCCCAGTCTTTTGCTAGCCTTCACCTGTACTAAGCGGGAATACTGCTTGTGCATCCAAACTCCTTAAACCCCAAAGTTGTTCCATATGAGTCCACTATACCTACCTATATGCGGTATCTACCTGCCGTTCCAAGTAAATTTGTATGTGCCAAACTCCAAACCTTCAAATGAAATTCTGTTTTGTATGCTCGAGCAGCTCATGTTACAACTAGGGCTGCCTATATCTTCCATGCTAGGTGGGTTATTCTCAAGAGGAGTGGACTCCGCTCCTCATTCACGAGAAAGGGCCGGTAACCGGGATGCCCAGTCCCATGATCCAAAAGATCAAAGCAAATCAAAATAATTAAACAAAACTCCCCCAGGGCTGTTGTATGTTGGAGGCACTCGTTGTTTCGAGCAAGCCATGGATTGATGCTTGTTGGTGGTTCGGGGAGTATAAACCTTTACCATTCTGTTTGGGAACTGCCTATAATGCATGTAGTATGGAAGATACAGCCATCTCATAGGTGTTGCATTGACAGCAAAAGTATTGCCGCTCAAAATGTTATTCAATCTCTATTTTAAAATCGAGCTCTGGCACCTCTACAAATCCCTGCTTCCCTCTGCGAAGGGCCTATCTATTTACTTTTATGTTGAGTCATCACCTTCTTATTAAAAGCACCCGCTGGAGAGCACACTGTCATTTGCATTCATTATTATTGGTTTATATTGTGTATGACTTGACTGGATCTCTTTTACCATGAATTACAATGTTTAGTCAGTCCTTGATCTTTAAAGGTGCTCTGCATTTATGTTTTGCGGTCTCAGAAAGGGCTAGCGAGATACCATTTTGTTATATCATGTTATGATTGTTTTGAGAAAGTGTTGTCATCCGAGTTTTATTATTATGGCTCGCTAGCTGATTATGCTATTGATATGAGTAATTGTGAGACCTATGTGTTATTGTGAGTATGGTTAGTTCATAATATTTGCTGAAACTTGAATGGTGGCTTTTCATGTTTACAACAACAAGAGCAAATAGAGTTTGTAAAAGTTTTTCTTTATCACTTTCAATTTATCAACTGAATTGCTTGAGGACAAGCAAAGGTTTAAGCTTGGGGGAGTTGATATGTCTCCAACGTATCTACTTTTCCAAACACTTTTCCCTTGTTTTGGACTCTAACTTGCATGATTTGAATGAAACTAACCCGGACTGACGCCGTTTTCAGCAGAACTACCATGATGTTATTTTATGTGTAGAAAATAAAAGTTCTCGGAATGACGTGCAAATCCACGGAGGCACTTTTTGGAATCAATAAGAATTTCTGGGCGAAAGAAATACACGAGTGGGCCCATGGCGTGTCCACGAGACAGGGGGCGCCCCCCTGTAGGGCGCGCCCCCTATCTCGTGGGCCCCCTGGACCTCCACCGACCTCAACTCCAACTCTATATCTTCCGTCTCGGAGAGAAAAAAATCAGAGAGAAAGTTTCATCGCGTTTTACGACACGGAGCCGCCGCCAAGCCCTAATCTCTCTCGGGAGGGCTGATCTGGAGTCCGTTCGGGGCTCCGGAGAGGGGGATTCATCGCCGTCGTCATCATCAACCATCCTCCATAACCAATTTCATGATGCTCACCGCCGTGCGTGAGTAATTCCATCGTAGGCTTGCTGGACGGTGATGGGTTGGATGAGATTTACCATGTAATCAAGTTAGTTTTGTTAGGGTTTGATCCCTAGTATCCACTATGTTCTGAGATTGATGTTGCTATGACTTTGCTATGCTTAATGCTTGTCACTAGGGCCCGAGTGCCATGATTTCAGATCTGAACCTATTATGTTTTCATGAATATATGTGTGTTCTTGATCCTATCTTGCAAGTCTATAGTCACCTATTATGTGTTATGATCCGACAACCCCGAAGTGACAATAATCGGGATACTTCTCGGTGATGACCGTAGTTTGAGGAGTTCATGTATTCACCATGTGTTAATGCTTTGGTCCAGTTCTCAATTAAAAGGAGGCCTTAATATCCCTTAGTTTCCGCTAGGACCCTGCAGCCACGGGAGGGTAGGACAAAAGATGTCATGCAAGTTCTTTTCCATAAGCACGTATGACTATTTACGGAATACATGCCTACATTACATTGATGAACTAGAGCTTGTTCTATATCACCCTATGTTATAACTATTGCATGAGGAATCGCATCCGGCGTAATTATCCATCACTGATCCATTACCTACGAGCTTTTCATATATTGTTGTTCGCTTATTTACTTTTCCGTTGCTACTATTAAACTACTACAAAAACCCAAAAACATTTATCCTTACTGTTGCTACCGTTACCTTTATTATCATACCACTTTTGCTACTAAATACTTTGCTACAGATACTAAGTTATCCAGGTGTGGTTGAATTGACAACTCAACTGCTAATACTCAAGAATATTCTTTGGCTCCCCTTGTGTCGAATCAATAAATTTGGGTTGAATACTCTACCCTCGAAAGCTGTTGTGATCCCCTATACTTGTGGGTTATCAATGGGTGAACTTAAGTTCTTTCTCGGTCTACAAATTAGTCAACAGACAAATGGAATTTTCATATCCAGGAGAAATATCTTAAGGAATGCCTGAAGAATTTCAAAATGCAAGATTACAAAATGAAGGGCTACAAAACTCCTATGCCCACGAATGGTAAGATGGATGCAGATGTGTACGGTAAGGATTACGATCAGAAGGCTTATTGTTCGATGATTGGTTCTCTTCTCTACATATGTGCATCTAGACCTGACATTATGTTGAGTGTTTGCATGTGTGCCCGCTATCAAGCTGCACCCAAAGAATTGCATCATCAAGCGGTCAAGCGTATTCTGAGATATTTCGCTCATACCCCCACCTTAGGTTTATGGTATCCTAAGGGAGCACAGTTTGATCTCGATATGCAGACACAGATTACGTAGAGAATTGGTTGATAGGAAATCTACCTCGAGGACATGCCATTTCCTCGATAGGTCTTTGGTCTGTTGGTCTTCAAGGAAGCATAATTTGGTATGTCTCTCTGCGGCTGAGGCAGAATATATTGCTGCTGGAGCTTGGTGCACTCAGTTATTGTGGATGAAGCAAACACTGAAGGATTATGACACCAAGGTCAAGAAGATTCCTTTATACTATGACAATGAGAGTGCCATCAAAATTGCACATAATCCAGTGTAGCATTCTCACACGAAGCATATTTCCATCAGACATCATTTCATTCGCGATCATGTTGCTCGAGAGGATATTGTCATCAATCACGTCAAGACCAAAGACAATCTCACTGATATCTTCACCAAGCCTCTCGATGACAAAATATTCTGTGTGTTATGGTGTGAGCTAAATATCCTAGACTTTGCAAACGTGTAGTAAGCTGGACTCGCCGACCGTGCTAACACTTCCACATCTTAGAAGGAATGGGTGCATAACACTCGAAGAGTTTGAAAATTTTAACAAAGTGAAATTTTCTTTCTGAGAGTGAATACATTAACGAAGAACTCGACTTATCGGGTGCCACGATAATTATGCGACGCTCGGGGTCATACAGTTTTTATATGGTGGGTCACACCACCACAATTTTGTTTCATTGAGTTTTTTGTTTTTTTTGAAGGATTTTGCGTTTGTCCGAATACATTTCTATCATAGCTATTCCTTTGGTGTTTGTGTTTCATTGTCTAAGTGAAATGCCTAGGACCCTGTTTTCATCTGTTCTATCTCTTCCAGTCTATGCTTTTCCGTGATGAATGCTCAATTTCATCTGGTACCGAAACTTTATCTGGTGTCCTTGACCACGATAAAGACTAGATCCAAAGTTTAATATGTTTTGGCAAAAGCTGTCCCAAATTTGGGGTTTCCTGCCCAAGTCAGGACCACAACCTCTTTATGATGGTTGCCACGTGCAATCCATCAACTGCCACCACATCCAGTCTGTTGAATCGCAATAGTCTCTCGATGGTGTCCGTTCGGTCAGATTTACACCGTGCGGCTATTTTCCCTCGCATATAAATACCATCGCTTCTCCGCTCCCTCATTCACATTGTTTCCTCCTCGCCACTGTCCCGTCTGAAACCCTCGCTGCAGTGCTCCACCTTGAGCTTGATGTCGACAGCCCCTTCGCCACTTCACTGCCAGAAATCGGTCACCGGAGTCCATCCTCGTCATCGCGGGCCATCTTCTTCCCCGTGCACCGTACCTGATGCATGCCACCAAGCTAGGTACGTGCAGTTCGAACTCAGGTCTCCGTCCTTCTCTTTCGAGTTTGTCCACGGTTATTATTCTATGATTTTACTGCATATCTTAGATCTTTACTGATTGGGTAACTTCTGCGGATGTGGTTTGTAGTTTTCCCTTGCATCTGAAAGCTTTTTGAGATCTAGGGTTTGTCTTATCTCTCGCACGAATGGAATGCTTAGCCTGCTGACTAGTATTTTTCTTCAGACTTACTAGTTCATTCTATACATATATTTCTTTCGAAACAAAGTCTGCATCTAATTCTTCCTCAAAATAGTTTTTTCTCGATTTTTTCTTCGCCGTGAGCATTTGTGACCCTGTCCCGTTTTCCCCTCTTATCTATTATCATTCATAGGTGTATGCAATCAGTTGAGGATTCTGCAAGACCAAGGAGCATGGCCGATGAAGATGAGTTAATCTTGGGTACATCCGACGAGTCAAAGGCACCAAATGCAAAGGGCCCAATGGTAGGCCCAGCTACCAACAAAAGAAAGAGAAATGAACAAAATGACAATGAGCAAGAAGAAGATGCACCGAAGAAAAAGAAAGGTGGCAGACAACCATACACAAATTTAGCTTAGTACATATCTCATAAGGATTATAAAACTTCTCCTTGTCAGACTAAAAGAGAAAGAGACAAGTGTTGTCAGGACCCCGACTCAATGCCACACCGATCTAGCATGTAACACCTCATATAACTTTACGGCCTCACGCACGGTATTCCCACGGGTGTCGCCCTACCAGGCCCGGGACCGTTTGCGCCTTTTGGCACACGTATATGATAGTGTCGCTAGCATCCATATGACAAGGACCCCGGGGTGACATGGCTAGTCATGAACCCAAAGTGGCACTAACTTACAAGGACAGGCATACATGACCCAGCAATGAACGTGTCGGTCATCAGCGAGTGAATCCGGGTTGTAGCAACTGGGCTAGCAGGACTCCGATAAACCGGGCTGTAGCAGGCTAACAGGACTCCGGTGGACACCGCATGACATTTCCCCGAAGGGACATACACATGAACGAAGAAGGACACATGTAGGCCAGCCTAAGTGTTTTGAAGTAGTAGCAAGCTACCATGGCTCAGTGGAAGCACTAGGAGACATTTCCCGGTAAGAGAGGCTACCAAGGATAAACAACTAGATAGTCAGATCCCACACATACCAAGCATTTCAATAACATACACACAATATGCTCGATATGTGCAAATACAACATGGCATCACAACATGACTCTACAACTCAAGTATCTTATTCAGTGGGCTCCGAGGAGCGAGATATTACAAACATGGGTCTCATGGCCCAACATTGAGAGCATACAAGCCAAAACACATGAGAAAGCTTAACATGTCTGAGTACAGACATCTACAAATGAAAAAGGCTGAGAAGCCTGACTATCTACCAGATCCTGCCGAGGGCACAAGATCGTAGCTGAGGTAACAAGCTAAACGTCGAAGTCCACACAGAACTACTAGTGAGACTGAAGTCTCTCTGCAAAACATAAAATAGGCAACGTGAGTACAAATGTACCCAGCAAGACTTACATCAGAACTAACTACATATGCATTATTATCAACAAAGGGGATGGTGGGGTTAACTTCAACAAGCCATCTTTGACTCGGTGGCTATCCTGAACTACGACTGCAAGTAACTCTTTTGAGGTGGCGCACACGACTCCACATATTCACCATATCAATACACCACTATGGATCCGCTCCCGTCCCCCTACAAGAACGCCATCCGTAGCACTCATGTTTATCTTGTGTATTTTAGAGTATCCACTTTCACTTGTCTATGAACTATATAGGCAACCCAGAGGTCCTTTACCGTGGACGCGGCTATTCGAATAGATGATGTGAACCCTGTAGGGTGTACTTCTTCACACACGCTCTCGCCACTTACCGCCATGTACACGTCATGTATCTCGGCAACCTTCAAGCGGAAGCCTGGCGAGGGTCTCGGCCACGGCCTACCTAAACACTCAAGTCTCTAGTCTAGGTTTATCGCCAATTCAGGTTCCATCTGCAGGGAGTCCGGCCGAAGTTTCCACACACGGCCCCGAACGATGTGTACAGGGTTCCGCGACGCCAAATGGGCGCCCGGCATACCCGACAACGTGCCTACCGCATCACAGCCCACCCCTCGGGTCAGCGCTGCCCACGGCCTCCAGCATACTACGAACACCAGAAACTACTTGCAATTCCTGGACAGAGGACCCGGGTGGTTAAGAAGCCGAGAGGGTTAATTAAGGATCCCAATGAGTGGTAGTAGTTGTTCATGGATCAGAAACGCAGAACTCAGCTCCTGAGGACGGCTTCAATGAGACAACCCACCATGTACTCCTACATGGCCTCTCACCGCTACCTTTACCAAATCATGTTCACACACTTAGTTCACACATAGAAGGACACGTTCACATCATTCCAGCTCGTCCCCGATGAACCATACCCGACTCAACTCTAAGCAGTAGCGGGCATGACAACAAACATGAATGAGTAGGCACATCAGGGCTCAAACAACTCCTACTCATGCTAGTGGGTTTCATCTATTTACTGTGGCAATGACAGGTCATGGAGAGGAAAAGGGGTTCGACTACTGCAGCAAGTAACACATGAGTCGTTGTTGTCCTAATGCAGTAAAAGAGAGCAGGAGCGAGAGAGTGGGATTGTATCGGAATGAACAAGGAGGTTTTGCTTGCCTGGCACTTCTGAAGATATTATAGTTCTTCATCGGTGTCATCGAACTCATCGTCGGAGGGGACAAACACCGACAAACACCGACAAACAAGGAAGAACACAATCAATGCAATCCACAATATGATGCATGATCATGACATGGCAATATGATGTGGTTTGAGTTAATGCAACTAGCATCAGGTTAAATGGAGTTGGTTTGAATCTAAGATTCAAATTCAAACTCCATATATGACATTTCAAATGCCATTAATTCAAATTGTTGTATACAGCAGCTTTAAGTTGTTCAAACATGCATGATAATGCCATAAACAGATTCTTTGGATTTTCTGATCATTTTTCATATATAACTTATTTCATTTGTAGTTACAAATAATTTTCTATGAATTTTAGAAGTTTAGGGCATTTTTTGGAATTTCCTGAATAAGAATTAATCCAGAAAAAGATTAACTGCATCAGCATGATGTCGGGGTGACGTCATCAGGTCAAAGGCGCCAGCCCAGGTCAAACCTGATGACTGGGACCCACATGTCAGTGTAACAACTAACTAAAATAGTTAGTTAGTGTTACGTTAGCACTAACCTAGGTTAATTAGGGCCTGGGTCCACTGGTCAGTGTCTAAACTAACTGTCAGGGTTAATTAGCACTAATCTAAATCTAACTAAAGGTTAACAGGGATGGGCCCGCACATTAGTGACCCTAGGGGGGGGTCAAACCGCAAGTCAAACGAGTCAACCTCGCCGGACTTGGTTCATGTTTCGTCGCCGGTGATGCCAGAGACGACGGAGGTGCTCGGAATCGCAGCTCAGGCGACCAAATGAGCGCCGAAGAGGCGCTACAGGGAGCTGGCGCTTGCGCGCATCTAACAGGGCAAGTGGTAGCATCTGGGGTGGACCGAGCTCATCGGAAGCGCTTGCGGCAGCGGTCGGAGTTCGGCCAACGACGGTTTGAGCGTTGCAGGGCATGTCCAGAGCCGTGGATGGTTGTGATCGACTCGCGGGAGTGTAACGATGGGCTCGGACGCATGCTTGCACGGCCGTAGTCACAGTGGCGACATGACTGGCAGCGAGGAGCTGTCGGCTCCGACGGCCATGGTGGTTAGAAGGCGCGGACGAGCACGGGGAGAGAGGGGAAAGGGGCAGGGGCTCACGGTGAATCCAGCAAAGGCTATGACGAGGCTAGGGAGGGGCTGGAGCTCGCGAATCCCTGGTGAGTTCGCCGGTGGTCAGAGGTTGAAGACGTGGTCGGGATGACGCTGCAGGGCTTCTGGCGGGGCGTGGCTCGGTGGGGAGGAAGAGGGGGTCGAGGCGGAGCTTCTGAGCGCTTCAGCGAGGCGAGGCAGTCGCTGTGACCATGACAACAACGAGCGGCGGCGGCGACGGCGCTCGGGCACGGGAGGAAAGAGAGGAGAGGAGGGGGGAATCTCGGGGAGAGTGAGAGAGAGGTCGGGGGGCTGCGTAGCGTCACCCGAAGAGGCCAGGGCGAAGCGGCAAGCAGGAGGTGGTCGGGCATGCGCCGGCATGCGTTGGCCACGCGCTCGTCCTCCTGGCAAGGAGGAAGATGACATGGGAGGGGGACAGGTGGGCTGGGCTGGCCAACTGGGCCGGCCAGGTGGGCTTTGGTGGGTACCAGGTAGGTTTCTTCTCTCTCTCTGCTTTTCCTATTTTAGTTTTTGTTTAACATTATTCTATAGTCTTTAGGGCTTTATTAAAAATACTTAAATAGATCCAAAAATCATGAAACCGCTGAATGCTACTGTTTGGAATATAACCAACAGCAAACATTTTAGTTTATGATTAATTGAGCATTTAAAATATTTAATAGCATTTAAATGCCCAAATGCAAATACTATAAGATTTAAATCAGAGCCCAAATATGTCATGGAAAAATGTGCAACACCTCTAGTTATTGTTTCTAGCATTTTCCAGAAATGATGAACATTTTGGAAAGCCATTTGGATTCACTAAGAATAACTTAGTTGAACCTACTGATTTCCTTTGAGGCTAGGGTTTAGGCAATCCCCATTTCAAGTTTCTTTCAAGATTAAACATGATGCACACATGAAGCTAGCCTAGTGCATTGCCAAAAGCTAGGGATGTGACAACTCACCCCCACTAAACAAGAATCTCGTCCCGAGAGTCAAGCATAGGGTAAGATGAAGGGGTAACGCAAACTAACACAATCTTCATGATTCAGGGTGCACTTCATAAGAACTTTGATTCGATCACCATCATTGTCTCGTCATCTTGCTCTGAGAACTCCAACTAACATGACAAAGAGAGGAAAGGAAAAAACTCTAGAAGGATCATTCTTCTTGAAGATCGAACAACTCAGGATCAACTCATGGAGTGAGACATTGAAACATCTCTCGAGCTGAGACATGAGGCATACATCTGAAGGGATGGAGTGAGACAGATGACGAAGGTTCACTAGGTAGACAACAATTCCACACTTAGGAAGGTGGTGAACGGTTGTTAACATAGCGAGGAGTTGAGTTGCCATGATACCATAACGACATCTTAGGGGAGGCGACTCGTAGAATTATCACCTTAAGTGGCAAAAAGAATTACCTTTAATTCAAAGATCTTGAAACTCTTTATACCAGCTTAAGGCAAATCACAATCGATCATTTGAAGGAGTCCAAATGAATTACATACCCAGACTAGTATGGATGATGTGGATTACCTTGTTGAAGAATAGCAATGGATGATTTTGCCTATCATTGGAGATGGATGGAACCCATGGTAGGACCACCTAGAAATGATCCTGATCAATAATTACTGAGAAGGGTAGTCCATGGTAGGGTGGCACAATGGCGGTGCAAGCTGGGAACAAAATACAAATGCTGGGAACGATAGTAACTGGGGAGAAACTCAACAGTAGAAAGTGATTCCCCTGTTGGAATGGTTATAGCATAACCGAGGAGGCTGGGAGCAATCCCAGTTAGTGCCAATGATAACACCTAGTGCTTGTGCGTGCTTTCAAGAACTTGAGCATTTCCATATTCATCAAGGTTTTACCAATATCCGTGACAAGGATCCTGGCAACACAACATACTACCATGATGAATAATGGTGGGGGATGCAGATGCATAGGAAGATAACACCTTCTCAGGTTTCACCTTAGCGAGGCCAAGGAAAGAAAATCTGGATAATCGACCGAGATACATTTAGCACTCCGCTTCTAATGTTCTCCTTGATGCACTAGCATATCCCATTCATAGATATGGTTTGATATCTAGAACATCAAGTAAAAGGTCGGACTTCGGAAAAACAACAATCCATAAGGAACAACTAGGGAGTAAATCCTACGAAATCCTTATGGGGGGTGGCCAACTTCCTAGGTCTTCCGGCTGGGTGTGTTGGCCAATACATCCACTTTACCGGGTTACAGTGAGACCAATATTATAATTCTTGGGACACGTTCCAACCATCATATCTGCCTGAGATTCAGATCTGGTTGGTGTCAGAATATTCCAGACTCATCAAGTCTAGAAATAAAAATTAAAGTTTGCAACACAAATCAACGAGATGACGTTGCAAGTTTCTCGGGAATAAACTACGATAGCAAGCTCCAAAATATGAGCTGGTTCTGCTACAAACACGTGAACACGCTGTTCCAGACAACATGATCACATAGCAGGCTTACAATAAAACACTACCGAGTTCCAGTTGGGAACCATCAACGAGGATATCAAAGTCCTTACATAAGGCATGCTCTTAAGAGGGAACTTCTTCTCCTTGAACAAACCAATCAGAGGCTTGGTATGCTAGGAATACATATAGGATGAAGGTAGCTAGTCTCACAAACCAATGTATACTTCACACATGCATGATTGACCTGGAATGATTCCAAGGAAGCAACATTGACTTTCTCGAATTCACGGCGGCAACTTGCATCAAATGCACATGAATTAGAGGAAGTCACTTCCTTCATGCGAACATATGCTTCATGCACGGGACATGAAGATAATGCTTATAGAAGTTTCCATTACTAGCATAATGTTCAACAAGATTATGGAGAAGATAAGGATGTTGTCGATGGGCTCAACAACAATTCATCTAGATTCCATGGAGATGGAATTCCATAACTATGTGAACAAGGTGATAGTATTGGTCAGACCCAAAAGATATAATGGTGTATGCTCGAGGTGATAACCACGGGTAAGACAACATTAAGAACATCGTTGGTTCTGATTTGATTTTATGACAGCCCACACTCAAATCAAAGTTTGACAAGACAATAGACACAACAACTGATCACGAGGATCAATCAATGAATATATCATCTTTCTTCAACACACACGCACAAAGATATGCCCTTGGAACAAACTGAGTCGGACAAGCTTTCATCTTCCAACTCCCCAAGTTGTTCTTTTAGCTTAACCAACTAGCTCTGGGGTATTCAACACAGATTCTTGGAGAAGGGCTGGTTACAAGGAACCAACTTGATCATGAGCTCAACATAACAGTCAGGTGACAACCTGGCGATACTTTCGAGAAGAAATTCAAAAAATCACGAACCACCGATATGTTATTAAGCTTGGGAACAATCTTGCTTTCGAGGCAAGACGATATGATCAAAAGAGTGAGGGATTGGCACAATCCTAACTCATTGACCGAAGAGAGCACCAGGAAATAAGGACTAGGTAGCACGATCAACCTTAGGGTGACGATTCAACAATCAACACGCTAATAGTGGGGTTATTGTCCATTTAACTACCAAGCAACAAAGTTGCCAGGAGTATTGATTTCACACATCATAGTTCACCTGTCGGCATTCCGGTTGCAACAACACGGGAACCGAGAAATGAATAATGAGGGTGAGGAGTATCACTGTATTAAGAATTCATAGGGTGGTGGGCAATTCCCATGTTATTATTAATATAAAGATGGTAATACTCCATGATAGAACAGAACAAAAGCTGGATTAGCAATTTGATCTGTGGAGTACGACTGCTTTGACCCAATCCTGGATATGGATGAGGCACTGGAGTTTGTTTCTCCTAGTCATTCCGGAATAGAATGGCTTGACGGACCGCAAGAGTAATAGGCATCGATAACACAAATACATAATCACTCCTGACTGTCAGTTGACAAGCAAGGGCCAGGAAACAACTAAAGAGGGACAACTCAAAAGAACATATGATTTTCTAAGTAGTAGATGCATAGATTAGCATGTCAAATGAGGTCAACATATTTCTCCCGAATAACCCATGCGGAAAGGTAGAACTGACAGAGTCACATCATAGAATTGAGAACTCATCAAGAGCACTCTGGCTGTGGTATTTCGGTTCCGCGAGGAACTTCTGCCATAAGCAGTTCATGATATTTGGAAGAAATAAAACCATGGACCTCGAGGACTAATGCAAAGGTTACTAATACCCTAAGGAACTAGCAACACTAACAACATGAAGTAGGTAGGGTGAATCTCGGGTTCAGAGACCCAGGAATAGAATGCCTACTAACTAAGTGGCATCACGGGATGCTTTCGAGAATGATGGCGAAATTCATCACACTGGGAACACAAAGCATAGCTAGATTGCTAGGCGATTAGCTAAGACACCTAGGGTCATAATAATAACTCCATCATATGCACCGAGGCAATGAAGTACCTCAACACACTGGTTAGTGTGGTTGCCCTGGCACAAAGGAACTTCGGAACGGCAGGAAGGGATTTGCAAATGCATCAGATTGTTTAGAAACCTGGGATGACTCAGACAGCATAACGTCTGTAAATTCTCAAAAGAATTTAAGACATCCTGCAAAATGGTGGCATAGCCACTCGAACATCATAATATCAAGGTTTCAAGATCAGCTATCAACACCCGGAGGTAGTAGGAACTAAACTGAGGCTTATATCCAACAATCCTATAAGTCTATGGGTTAGTAACACGTGATCCTGATAGAAAGAAGAGAAAGCCTAGTTCCTTAACCCTATAGGAAAGATAAGATGACTTAGATCAGAAGGGCATGAGGTAAAGGAGTAAAAAGAGCCTTGTGTTCCCATCCACAATCAATTCCCCTACATATAACTAAAGCATTTCTAGACTCAACTTCGACCAGTTTGGCTTGGTAATTCTACAGGCAGTCAGGCTCTGATACCAAAGCTACCAGGACCCCGACTCAATGCCACACTGATCTAGCATGTAACACCTCATATCACTTTGCGGCCTCACGCACGGTATTCCCACGGGTGTCACCTTACCAGGCCCGGGACCGTTTGCGCCTTTTTGCACACGTATATGATAATGTCGCTAGCATCCATATGATAAGGAGCCCGGGCTAACAAGGCTAGTCGTGAACCCAAAGTGGCACTAACTTACAGGGATAGGCATATATGACCCAGCAACGAACGTGTCGGTCATCAGTGAGTGAATAAGGTCTGTAGCAACTGGGTTAGCAGGACTATGGTAAATCGGACTGTAGCAGGCTAATAGTACTTCGGTGGACACTGCGTGACATTTTCCCGATGGGACAGACACAAGAACAAAGAAGGACACATGCCGGCCAACCTAAGTGTTCCGGAGCAGTAGTAAGCTACCAGGGCTCAGTGGAAGCACTACGAGACATTTCCCGGTAAGACAGGCTTCCAAGGATAAACAACTAGATAGTCAGATCCCACACATACCAAGCATTTCAATAACATACACACAATATGCTCGATATGTGCAAATACAACATGGCATCACAACATGACTCTACAACTCAAGTATCTTATTCAATAGGCTCCGAGGAGCGAGATATTACAAACATGGGTCTCATGACCCAACATTCAGAGCATACAAGCCAAAACACATGCGGAAGATTAACATGTCCGAGTACAGACATCTACAAATGAAAATGGCTGAGAAGCCTGACTATCTACTAGATCCTGCTAAGGGCACAAGATCGTAGCTGAGGTAGCAAGCTAAACGTCGAAGTCCATACAGAACTACATGTGAGACTGAAGTCTCTCTGCAAAACATAAAATAGGCAAACGTGAGTACAAATCTACCCAGCAAGACTTACATTAGAAGTAACTACATATGCATTATTATCAAAAAAGGGGATAGTGGGGTTAACTGCAGCAAGCCAACTTTGACTCGGTGGCTATCCTGAACTATGACTGCAAGTAACTCTTTTGAGATGGTGCACACGAGTCCACATATTCACCATATCAATACACCACTATGGATCCGCTCCCTTCCCCCTACGAGAACGTCATCCATAGTACTCACGCTTATCTTGTGTATTTTAGAGTATCCACTTTCACTTGTCTATGAACTGTATAGGCAACCCAGAGGTCCTTTACCACGGACGCGGCTATTCGAATAGATGATGTTAACCCTGCAGGGGTGTATTTCTTCAGACACGCTCTCGCCACTTACCGCCATGTACACGTCACGTATCTCGACAACCTTCAAGCGAAAGCCGGGCGAGGGTGCCGGCCACGGCCTACGAAAACACTCAAGTCTCTAGTCTAGGTTTATCACCTATTCAGGTTCCATCTGCAGGGAGTCCGGCCGAGGTTTCCACATATGGCCTGAAAAAACGATGTGTACAGGGTTCTGCGATGCCAAACGGGCGCCCGGCATACCCGACCACGTGACTATCATATCACAACCCACCCCTCGGGTCAGCGCTGCCCACGGCCACGAGCATACTACAAACACCAGAAACTACTTGCAACTCCTGGACAGAGGACAAGTGTGGTTAAGAAGCCGAGAGGGTTATTTAAGGATCCCAATGAGTGGTAGTAGCTGTTCATGGATCACAAACACAGAACTCAGTTCCTGAGGACGGCTTCAATGAGACAACCCACCATGTAGTCCTACATGGCCTCTCACTGCTACCTTTACCAAATCGTCTTCACACACTTAGTTCACACACGGAAGGACATGTTCACACCGTTCCAGCTCATCCCCGATGAACCAGACCTGACTCAACTCTAAGCAGTAGCAGGCATGACCACAAACATGAATGAGTAGGCACATCAAGGCTCAAACAACTCCTACTGGTGAGTGTCTAAACTAACAGTCAGGGTTAATTAGCACTAATCTAAATCTAACTAAAGGTTAACAGGGACGGGCCCGCACGTGAGTGACCATGGGGGGTCAAACCCCAGGTCAAACGAGTCAACCTCGCCGGACTTGGTCCACGGCTCGTCGCCAGTGACGCCAGAGACAGCGGAGGTGCTTGGAATTGTAGCTCAGGTGACCAAATGAGCGGCGGAGAGGCTCTACGGGGAGCTGGTGCTCGCGCGCATCTAACGGGGCAAGCGGTAATAGCTGGGGTGGACCAAGCTCGTCGGAAGCGAACTCGCAGCGGCGGCCGAAGTTCGGCCAATGGCGGTTTGCGCGTTGCGGGGCATGTCCGGAGTCCTGGATGGTCGTGATCGACTCGCGGGAGAGCGGCGAGTGCACTGGTGGGCTCAGACCCGTGCTTGCACGAACGTAGTCACGGTTGCGACATGACCGACGGTGAGGAGCTGTCGGCTCCGACGGCCACGGTGGTTAGAAGGCGCGGACGAGCATGGGGAGAGAGTGGAAAGGGGCAGGGGCTCATGGTGAATTCAACAGAGGCTACGGCGATGCTGGGGAGGGGCTGGAGCTCGCGAATCCCCGGTGAGTTCGCCGGTGGTTAGAGGTTGAAGATGAGGTCGGGGACGACGCTGCAGGGCTTTCGGCAGGGCCTGGCTTGGTGGGGAGGAAGAGGGGGTCGAGGCGGAGCTTCTGAGCGCTTCGGCGAGGTGAGGCAGTGGCCGTGGCCACGGCAACAGCGATCAGCGGCGACGACGGCGCTTGGGCCCAGGAGGAAAGAGAGCAGACGAGGGGGGAGCTCGGGGAGAGTGAGAGAGAGGTCGGGGGGCTGCATGGCGTCACCCTAAGAGGCCAGGGCAAAGCGGCAAGCAGGAGGTGGCCGGGCGTGCGCCGGCGTGCATCGGCCACGCGCTCATCCTCCTGGCAAGGAGGAAGACGACAGGGGAGGGGGACAGGTGGGCTGGGCTGGCTAACTGGGCCGGCCAGGTGGGCTTTGGTGGGTACCAGGTAGGTTTCTTCTCTCTCTCTGCTTTTCCTATTTTAGTTTCTGTTTTCTATTATTCTGTAATATTTAGGGCATTATTAAAAATACTTAAACAGATGCAAAAATCATGAAACTGTTCAATGCCACTTTTCGGAATATAACCAACATCAAACATTTTAGTTTATGATTAATTGAGCATTTAAAATATTTAATAGCATTTAAATGCCCAAATGCAAATACTATAAGATTTAATCCAGAGCCCAAATATGTCATGGAAAAATGTGCAACACCTTTGGTTATTGTTTCTAGCATTTTCCAGAAATGATGAACATTTTTTAAAGCCATTTGGATTCACTGAGAATATCTTAATTCAACCTAGTGAATTCCTTTGACGCTAGGGTTTGGGCAATCCCCATTTCAAGTTTCTTTCAAGATTAAACATGATGCACACATGAAGCTAGCCTACTGCATTGCCAGAAGCTAGGGATGTGACAAGTGTCTGCAAAAGATTTTACACCACTGGGTGCGCAAGTTGTTTCACTACAAAATGGTTCATCCTCGGTTTGCGAAGAACTTTGCATTCCATCCTTCGTGGGGTGTGAGGGAGTCCTAGATTAGGGGGTGCTCGGACAACCGGAACATATACTTTGGCCGGACTGTTGGACTATGAAGATAGAAGATTGAAGACTTCGTCCCGTGTCCGGGTGGGACTCTCCTTTGCATGGAAGGCAAGCTTGGCAATCCGGATATATAGATCTCCTTCTTTGTAACTGACTCTGTGTAACCCTAGCCCTCTTCGGTGTCTATATAAACCGGAGGGTTTAGTCCGCAGGACAACAGCAATCACAATCATAGGCTAGCTTCTAGGGTTTAGCCTCTATGATCTCGTGGTAGATCAACTCTTGTAATACTCATATCATCAAGATCAATCAAGCAGGAAGTAGGGTATTACCTCCATCGGGAGGGCCCGAACCTGGGTAAACATTGTGTCCCCCGCCTCCTGTTACCATTAGCCTTAGACGCATAGTTCGGGACCCCCTACCCGAGATCCGCCTGTTTTGGCACCGACATTGGTGCTTTCATTGAGAGTTTAACTGTGTCGTCACGATAAGGATTGATGGCTCCTTCAATCATCTGCAACGCGATCCAGGGTGAGGTTTTCCTCCCTGGACAGATATTCATATTCAGCGGCTTCGTACTATCTGCCAACTCGCTTGGCCATCTGGAGCAGATTGATAGCTACGCCCTGGCCATCAGGTTAGGTTTGGAGGCTTGAACTACACAGCCGACATCCGTGGATACTTGTTCTTTGACGGATTTGATCCTCTGTCAGGTGCGCCGAACAGTCACGAAAAGCATGACTTAGATCTGCCATCGGACGATGTTCGGGAGATCACACCTGCGGCTGCCCCGGCCCTTAATCTGGAGCAGATCGTGTCGTCCGAGGACGGGTGGATGGACCCCGCCATGGAGGCCATGCATTCATCGGCGATAGAGCCAAACACACACTTCGCCTCCGATGAGGCCTGTGTCATCGGACCCTCGGACTCGTCTACGGCCATAGGCTCCAAACTGCGTGCATCCGTGCCTATCGAATCTGACTGGGCACCGATCATGAAGTTTACGTCCACGGATATCTTTCAGTACTCGCCCTTGGGCGACGTGCTAAATTCATTGAAGTCTCTCTCCCTGTCAGGAGACCCTCGGCCGAACTACTTCCGACTTGAGTGGGAAGCAAACGACGAAGAAATTCGTTCCCCACCCACCACCCACTTAATAGCCACTGTCGATGACTTAACCGACAGGCTTGATTTCAACGCCGAAGACATCGATGGTCTGGACGACGATGCTGGAGAGGAACAGGAACCAGGACCCACAGGGCGCGGACAACCACCTCATCATACGAGATATACATGGTGGAAACACCCAAATTAAACAATGGTGAGGAACGGAAGGATGCAACGGAGGATAATCCTCTTGAGAAGCAACCAAAGCAATGACGTCGGCGCCACTCTAAATCCTGCCACAGTAAAAACAGCGATAACATCGCAAGAAAGAATAACACCCTGGTTGACTTCAAAGGAAACGACGAGCCCATGAACCCAGCGATGGAGCAGGATGAGCCAGGGGACGGCAAACATAGTCCGAGGCCGCTGTCCGATCATAGCGACGACGGAGATAAAACTCATAAACCTGTCTCCGGAGAGGAGAACAGTACGGGCAACGATGCACTCATCATCCCGGAAAGGCAGTTGGAACAAGAGAACCTCCATAGAATGCTTATCACCACCGCGAGGAGCTTGAAGAAGAAGAAGAAAAGGCTTAAGGCCGCACAGGATACGCTCAACCGCAGATGGAACAAAGTGCTCGACACTGAAGAAAAATACGATGGCGATCGCCACACGAAGAGCTACCCTAAGCGCAAGTTGCTGCCCAAATTCGACGACGAGGCTATAGAGCCCATTCAGCCAAAAAGTAAAACGGCCGATCAGTCAGACCGACCACCCCGTGGCTGCTACAGGGAGGCTAATGGCGCCGCACACAAATCAGCACACGATTTACGCGAGCACCTGGACAAAAAAGACGGTATGGCCAGATCGATCTATGGATCCAGGAAGCGTGCTCCGGCGCAGGATCACGGCCACCAAAATGATTATACTGATCAAATACCAACTCGGAATCAACACCGAACACTACAACCGTCGGACGCATGCCATGACACATCCAAATACAGGGGTGTCGCGCACCCCCTGTGCTTCACCGATGAGGTGCTGGATCATGAATTTCCAGAGGGATTCAAACCCGTAAACATAGAGGCATATGACGGAATGACAGACCCTACGGTCTGGATTGAGGACTTTATTCTTCACATCCGCATGGCTCGCGGAGATGATCTCCATGCAATCGAATACCTGCCCCTCAAGTTGAAAGGACCAGCTCGGCACTGGTTGAAAAGCCTCCCCGAAAACTCAATTGGAAGTTGGGAGGAACTTGAGGATGCTTTCAGGGCTAATTTTCAAGGGACCTATGTCCGACCTCCAGACGTAGACGATTTAGGTCACATAATTCAACAAACCGGAGAGTCAGCTCATAAGCTTTGGAACATATTTCTCACAAAGAAGAATCAAATCATCGACTGCCCGGATGCCGAAGCATTAGCGGCTTTCAAGCACAGTGTCCGGGACGAATGGCTCGTCAGACACCTCGGCCAGGAAAAGCCGAGGACACTGGCAGCCCTAACAAGCCTTATGATCCGCTTTTGCGTGGTCGAGGATAGTTGGTTGGCCCGTAGTGGCACCAGCGACCCAGGCACATCTGAAATCAGGGACGGCAATGGGAAGCCGCAATGCAATAAAAACAAGCTTCGAAGCAATGAAGACAGCCCAGACAACACGGCGGTCAACGCCGGATTCAGGGGCTCTCGACCCAGTCAACGGGAAAAGCCATTTAAAGGCATCAGAGATGGACCGTCCAGCCTAAACAAGATTCTAGAAAGATTATGTCAGATTCATGGCACCCCCGAAAAACCTGCAAATCACACCAACATAGAATGCTGGGTCTTCAAGCAGGCCGGCAAACGAAATGCCAAACACAAGGGGAGGGAGACGCCAAGTGAAGACGAGGATCAGCCTCGCCAGCCAAACACTTGGGGACAGAAAAATTTACCACCAGAGGTCAAAACAGTGAACATAATTTACGCAACTCATATACCAAAGAGGAGGCGCAAACGCGCACTCCGAGACGTATACACTGTAGAGCCCGTCGCCCCCAAGTTCAACCCTTGGTCGGCCTGCCCGATCACTTTGGTTCGCAGGGATCATCCAACTAGTATCCGGCATGGAGGATTGGCTGCCTTGGTGCTCGACCCAATAATTAACGGATACCATCTCACCTGAGTCCTTATGGACGGCAGAAGTAGTCTTAATCTAATATATCAGGACACTATCTGTAAGATGGGGATAGACACGTCAAGAGTCAGCCAAAGCAATACTACCTTTAAATGAATAATACCAGGCGTAGAGGCCCGCTGCACGGGCTCTCTAGTACTAGAGGTTGTATTCGGCTCGCCCGACAATTTACAAAGCGAAGAACTAATCTTCGACATCGCTCCATTCCGAAGCGGCTACCATGCACTACTCGGAAGAACGGCCTTCACTCGTTTCAACGCAGCTCCGCATTACACTTATCTTAAACTTTAGATGCCCAGTCCACATGGCGGAACAATATGTGTCAGCTCTAGCAGCCGAACCACTAAACGGCCTCTCCAACCCGAATAAATGATCGGCCGTCAAGACCATGGACACGGCTCGACGTGTCTGGCGCACCACTAGTTGCAGCTGCCCAGATGAACCTGAGCTTGGTCGACATGGTGCTAGGGGCTGCCCGCATATAAAAGGGTTCATAGTTTGGCTCGACCCTACTAATATACAATAAATTAAATTCTCATGGTTCATTAAGAATAACCAACTTTTCGCACGAAGTCTTTCACCTGGGTTTTTCTTTTTTTACAGATGATCGTCGTGCTACACCCTTCCAGGATACGGCACAACGGAGACAAAGGTGCAGACGTGCAATAGGACCCTGCTCAAAGGTTTCTTTTTAGATTAAGACCCTATGTAAACTTTTTTTAATGTCTCTTGTTGCTTCACACCCTCCGGACACTTAGCACAACCGAGAGGGATATTGGCGTTATTGGCATTTTGTCAAGCCATATTAATGCATGTACCCGGAAATTCAGGGATCATAATCGAGGGTGTTACTCAGGCCAGTATATGTTCTAAAGTCCGTATACCTTAGGGAGTGTTCGGCGTCGCGATTTTGGCCTTATATGCATCAGCTCCGAATCATGTCTTTGGTCAATAGTTGGGTTTGCCCGACTCCCGTGTTTTGCTACCTTACGTTCCACTCTATCGGCTAAGGCGGCACCGGGAGAACTACTGTGATTGTGCCCTGGTTCATCTGGATGAGCACCTCAGTAGAGAAAGCCGAAAACTGACTGTCATGATAAAGCGAGAGACTGGTCAACCACTCGATGACTCAGCGGAATCTTCGTGATTCCTCTGCATTAACGAAGGACCGGTTTCCCGGTCATGTACCTACGCGCACCGTATTCGGATGAACGCGGAAGTACCAGGGGCTATATAGTAGCCCCACCGTCAAACTCCTATGGCTAAGTGAAAGTGTTAAAGCTATATAGTCCGATTGCCTTGTTCGCCACGCTATCACCTCCTTAATGGACCAAGATGTTGGATCAAGTGTGATTACGCGCTTTACCGAACACCCCCGGATTATATGCGTGGGGGCTGAAGCCGACGACTTCAAACTTTCAGGTTATATACATACATAGATAAACAGCCGCACAGGAGGCACTATAATACTTTATGGGCAAAAGTATAAACGCAGCCTTTATAATCAAAATAGCATTGTTTTTACAATCAAGATACATGTCACTCGAACATTGTACTCTTTGAGCACCGAGCCTCTATTAAACGGGCGCCTTCTAGGACTTCTTCAAAATAGTGCTCGGGGCGGTCCTGGCCTCCGGCCGGACCCCTGGTTGCAATAGCGGTGGCCTCCATCCCTGCCCAGTATGTCTTAACACGGGCAAGAGCCATCGCACACCCTCTATGCACGCTGACCTCTTTACAGCGTCGATATGCGGCACAACACGAAGAAATCTTTGCACTAAACCAAAATAACTATCCGTACTTGGTTCCTTCGGCCAAAGATGATCCACGACAGACCTCATGGCAAGCCCGGACAACCTATGGAGCTCGGCCCACTCGGCCATTTGCTCATTCAAAAGCAGCGGATGCTTTGGAGCGCTGAACTGTGACCAGAACAATTTTTCCACCTCATGATCTTTTTGATCTTTGAAATACTCAGCCGCATCAGCAGCACTCTTCGCTAAATCCAAGTACGCGTCTGCAGAACTCCATAATTGAAAAAGAGGGGCATACTTCGGATCGCCGAACTTCGCTCGCAATAAAAAGGGCCTCCCAGCCGTGATATCTCTGGCTTGACGAAGCTCCTCTCGCACAGCTCTGATTTCAGAACGCATTTCCTTGGCCGCTTCCAAAGCCTTCTTCAAGTCAGCCACTTTTGCTTGGCTTTCCCTTTTGAGGAGCTCATAGCGGCTGGCAGCATTTTGCAGCTCAAGAGCCATGCTAGCTATTTTATCTTCGTTCTGGCGATGAGCGGCCTGTTCGGCTTTTAACTCTTCGGCTGCCTTTAGGGCGGCCGCATCACTTCTCCTGGCTTGTTCCTTGGCTCGGGCAAGTTCCGCCTGAAGGGTCTCCACGACGGGAGCTCCATCTGCAGTCAAAGCATATTATAGATACTAGCATCATGCTCCTCTTAATATTTCCTGACCACCAGAATATACATACCCTGTGCCTGGTTAAGACACTTGTTCACAAGCGTGATGTCGGCATCCGCCACTTCAAGCTGTCGCCTCAATTCGGCAAAATCAGCAGTCCGGTCAGCCGCCAGACCTTCAGCCACCTGCACATAACAGCAACGTGATCATTAACTGGGACTATGATCCTCTGTTTGCCGCCTCTGGACGGCAACTAGATTCTCAGGGGCTACTATTTATATGGAGCACACCTAGCGTGTGCGGTACAGCCAAAAATATACATATTACTTTGCGTACCTCAAAGCCTCTTAGTAGGCTCATAAAAGCTTCATTTAACCCGATTTTGGCGGATGAGATCCTCTCAACCAACGTACCCATCAAGGTATGATGTGCCTCTAAGATAGCCGCTTGCTCCAAAAGATCCATCAATGTGTCCGGTTGTACACCGGATAGTCTCGGGCTTTTTCTGTTGGTCTCCTTAGGAGACAAGGACCCCAGACTTCGGGCGGCCGAAGAATTACCTGCTGGCCTTTGCGGATCAGGAGAAATCCTCCGCGAGGACACCTCAGGGTTGTCCGTTTCACGAGACGGGGAAGCAAGGGGAGGCATTTCACTCTCCATCATCTCCGAAAGAAGATCCCCCGAAGACGAACTTTGTTGAGAAGGGCTATGAGCTGGAGTGCAAAACATATGTCTCGGTTGTTATTCTTAGAGAAAAAGTAAGATATATTTATGAAAATTCCTTTGTTCACTTACATCTCAGTTGATGGCTGCCCCCCTTGTGGGCACTGTGCGGCAAGGACGCCCTCCGGGCCAGGCCCCTCTGGCGAAGGTTTGTTCCCTCGTTTGGAAGCCTACGTTTCCAAACCTTCAGGGGCGCCACTTTTCTTCCCGTGGGGAGAGGGGATTTTAGATTCACCTCCCCGATCACCCTCCTTTGTGGGGCACTAATTCCCCCAGTTTGGATGTTTAATGTATGAAGCCCGCTCTCGGCTTCTCTATTCCTCCCTTCATCTTCTCCTGATGGCACTTGATAGGGTGCGCGCTCCAGCATCCTGGTTAGTATAGGGTCCGGCGAGCCTTCGGGAAGGGGGGCTGAACACCTGATCCTCTCTGCCTTTCTTATCTAATCCTGGCCGAGGGCAATTTTTCAGAATAATGTTGTGACAAATATGAAGACGTCATGTTCGGTCGTGGAATAACTTACTTGGGTATATAGACGGTTGTAGTTGAGACCCACATCCTCGATGGTGTTCGGACACTTTATTCGTGATCCGAAGAACAATCCATACATCCCTTCGAGCGTCACGCTGAAGAAGTGTTGAATAGTTCGCGGTCCTTCTGGGTTGAACTCCCACATACGGAGAGATCGACGTTGGCATGGCAGGACCCGACGAACTAGCATTACTTGTATTACTTTGATGAGACTAACATCCCTCTTGAGGAGACCTCGGATGCGGCTTTGCAATGTCAGCACATCACTCACTGGCCCCCAGTCCAGCCCTTTGTTGACCCATGACGCCAGTTGGGGCGGAGGGCCCGGGCCGAAGGCTGGGGCGGCCGCCCACTTTGTACCTCAGGGCGCTGTGATGTAGAACCACTCCCATTTCCATAAGCCGGACACCTCCGGGAAGGAGCCCTTTGGCCATAGGGCATTGGCACCTTTGCTTATTATAGCGCCTCCGCACTCCATGTGTCGCATGTCGATCATCTTCGGCTTCATAGTGAAAGTCTTGAGCCATAACCCGAAGTGTGGGGTAATGCGGAGGAAGGCCTCGCACACGATGATAAATGACGAGATGTGAAGAATAGAATATGGAGCTAGATCATGGAAATCTAGCCCGTAATAGAACATAAGCCCTCTTGCGAAGGGATCAAGACTAAAGACTAGCCCTCAGAGGAAGTGGGAAACAAATACGACACTCTCGTTGGGTTCGGCAATGGGGATAACTTGCCTTTGAGCAGGTAGCCTGTGAGGGATTTCGGTGGTGAGATACCTAGCCTCCCTAAGCTTCTTAATGTCCTCCTCTATGACGGAGGAGGCCATCCACCGGCCTTGAAGGTTGGAACTCGAGGTAGGAGAAGGGAAGGATCGAGCTGGAAAGAAAAGGACAGGTCTTGGCCCCTTTATAAAGAAGGTGAATATCAAGCGTCCTCCGTGTGGCCGTTTGGAACTTGCCTAAAATCGAGGAGTCAACTAACAGGCACGGTTGGGGTACCCACACCGATAATGATGAGAATCATGTGACAAGGGGAACACGATCTCTCCTTCGACAAGACGTGCCAATAAAACCGCCTCACAAGACGTGCATCAGCAGGTTGAGAAAACGGTTTGAATAATAACCGGGCCACAGCGTGATGTCACGCTATGAAAAGTTGTCAGCAGATTAGATTTCTGGAATATTGAACTCTCTACGGTGGTATTGGAACTTGTTTGCAGAGCCGGACATGATCCTTGTGTTCAAAATCTTCTATGGAGTATTCGGAGAAGGAAGCCGCCTTGCAATGCCGAAAACAATCTGCGCGCCAGACTCATCATCATTGAAGCCTGGTTCAGAGCCTACTGAGGGAGTCCTGGATTAGGGGGTCCTCGGACAGCCGGACTATATACTTTGGCCGGACTATTGGATTATGAAGATACAAGATTGAAGACTTCGTCCCGTGTTTGGGTGGGACTCTCCTTTGTTTGGAAGGCAAGCTTGGCAATCCGGATATATAGATCTCCTTCTCTGTAACCGACTCTATGTAACCCTAGCCCCCTGCGTGTCTATATAAACCAGAGGGTTTAGTCTGTAGGACAACAACAATCATAATCATAGGCTAGCTTCTAGGGTTTAGCCTCTACGATCTCATGGTAGATCAACTCTTGTAATACTCATATCATCAAGATCAATCAAGCAGGAAATAGGGTATTACCTCCATCGAGAGGGCCCGAACCTGGGTAAACATTGTGTCCCCCGCCTCCTATTACCATTAGCCTTAGACGCACAGTTTGGGACCCCCTACCCGAGATCCGCCGTTTTTGACACCGACAGGGTGACTGCTATGAAATTGGACGCATTCGTCCAGGCGATCCATAGGAGAGACCACCATCGCCAGAAAATGCTGACAAGTCCTCTCTTCACACTCCCGAATCATATCATGATGAACTGACCAAGCGCCTAAAGAATGCTAAAAGGAGAGCCAAGAAGGCAGAGAAGGATAGAGCTCAAGAAGAAGAAAATCGTCGGCTCGTCAAATCTGATGTTGAGAAGAAAAAGGCTGAAGAAAATCAGAACGCTGCTCTAAGCTTAAGCATGATCCCAGCACTACTACTCTGAAGAAAAAGAGTGCACCAAATAGGAAGCCAGCTGTACCAACCAATAAAAATGCTGAAAGCAATTCTTCTTATCACAATGATCCCCCACTAACAAGAGAAGAAGTTGAAGCTTCTGCCAGTGAGCAAGTAAACATCACCACTTCTACGGTGTTGCCTGATCTTCAAGCAAGTGCAGTTCCAATAGCACCAAAGAATAAGATCATTCTGAAGAGAAATACTCCACCTACCACTGTCACCATGGTGGATCATGTGAACACAACTCCTCATCCTGATGGAGTTAACTTGAAAGATTTGCTAGTTGATGCTCCACTCAACTCAACCAAGCCAGGCGAGCAAATTCCAACGCCAAAAATGAAGAAAATCATGGCTCCTAACAAGGCTCCAACCACCGAGCAAACTACTCCTCGAGAGGCTGCACCGAAAGAAAAGGCTGCTAAGTTTGCTCCCAGTTTTACACAACCATTTGCTTCTATGCCCCCGTCCGAGCAAATTCCAGTGTCAACTGCTCATGTTGCTCAGACTGATGCTCATTCTGATGCTCCACACTGTTATAATCATGCATTCATCATGGAGCAACATGACAAGTTTGTTGAAAATCCTTTCAATGGAGAAATGACATGTTTGCCAGTCCTTGTTGAAGTTGTCGCACAAGCATATGATGTTGTTAAAGATATGAGAGAAGAATCTATTGAGATCAACAACCTCCAAGCAGAACTTAATGATCTTAATGATCAAATTAAGACAACAACGTCCAAGTTTGTCATCAAAGAACTTGAAGAATCATATGTGGATGTAAATCGACATTGAAGATTCTAAGCGTAGGAGATTCGGTTTTCACATAGATCTAGATGGTATTGTTCGAAAGATTTGCCTTGATAATCAAGCACAAGCAACTGGCTACAATGATCTTGTCAAGGGACACATTGCTCCAACTGCTCAGCAGAAGAGGTGAAAGAAAACCTCAAAGAAAAATGCTCCTCCTCTTACAACTGAAAAGTCTCCTGATCACTCAGATGCTCAGCTTGCGAAAGATAATTCCCCTGAGCATGCAATTCCCTCACCAAGGACAACTGAACCAGTGCCTGTGGCCTCCTCTGCTCGAGCAAAAATTCCCACTCAGCAAGTTCTTTCAGAAGAAGGTGAAATACCTCAGTCCCAGCCGTAGGCTTCTCCTACTCGTGATGGACCAAATGTTTCGACTCCTCCCTCTGTACAACAACCGACTGCTAAAGAACAACCCCATCAGTCGCCAGTGCTTGTTTCAGCTTCAGTGCCACCTGCTAACGTGTCTGCTCCCTCCCCACAACGAATTTCACTCGACACTGCAAAAAGAACTTCAGATGTTGGTCTTTCTATAGTAAATTCTATTTCTGCTCATCATTCAGAGTCTGTAGTTTATGGCGATGAAGTGATTTCCGTTGAAGATGAACTCAAATATCCATCTCCTCGTGAACAATTGCCTCTATTTGCTATAACAGTTGGCGTCAAAGGGCCACTTTACAATCGGAGCACTCATCCTCTTTTCTTTCAAGAGATTCCGTACAACAAGCCTCGCACCTCTGGATCTCCTCGGTTCTGGACTCAAGAATAGGCTATATTTCATTCTCGAATTCTATATGACAGCCACAAGATATTTCCTCATGAGTTTCGGACATCGCTGCTATGAAGAACATTGGCTTCTTTAATCAAGTGTTGCAAGATATCGAGGATTTTGGCCTCACTCATGTCTTTGCATTTCAGCATCCCTGGAACAGAGAAATCATACTTCAATTCTATGCCACATTGTACAACTCTCGTGATGAATCTGATAGCTCCAAGTGGATCATGGAATGGATGACCGAAGGGAAACATGTAAAATTCTCTACATCCGACGTTTTCTCACTCTTTTATTTCCCTCGGTTCGAGCATGGAAAAACTGAAATTCTAGCTCACAACATTGATGCCATTTTAGATGAAGCTTGTCACTACACCATGGACCAAGAGAAAAATTGTGACTACAATGGTCCTCCCTTGCCCGAGCATTTGACTTTTCATAATCAGACTCTCTTCCACATGCCCACTTATACCATCTATCCTCTAGCCGGAATGAATACTCGACAATGTTATATCTGATGTTCTTCGAAACACCATTCATGCAATCTCCCAAGGATATATCTTGATGTCAAGGACATGTTTCTGCATATACTGATTGATTCTGCTTAGCATTCGAAAACAATCAAAGTCTTTGCACCTTGGATTCATAAAGTGGTTGATTATGCAATGCACACCGAATATTTGGCAAAAGATAGTCAGAAAAGCTTCATTCCTCCTATACGTGATACACTGCGAGTCATGGAAGATTTTTCTTTCGGGAAAGTACCAGTGTCAAGCCCTCCAAATTATCACAATACATTTGATGGGACACGGCTACCTCAGCGTGATTGACAACCAACTACTCAACCTCCTTCACACCTTGAAGTGAGTTTGCGTATTTAACAGCTGTTTTTGCAGCATATGGCTGAGGATCACCGAGAGAAAGAACATCTAGCTACCGAACTAAATGCCATCAACAACAGAATGAAAATTGTGCAGATGATTACTACTGAAAATAAGAAGCACCTATGGAAATTTCTTCGAAAGTTCTTCTCCAAGAAACAACTTCTTGACTCTGATCTTAAAGAACTCTATGAGTATATTGATCAAGGTTTCTCTGCTGAAGATTTTCAAGATCGCATCACTCCACCTCTTCCAGCTCGTGAGCCAACAACTGATTACTTCGGTTTAAGCTGCACAAGTTGCTCAACGAATTAGAAGCTACCTCACCAACTGAGAAACCATCTGAAGGAAATGTGATGTCTCACAGGAATCAAGAAGTTGATCCCAATGTGCCTTCATCTTCTCAGCCTCAAGCCATTCCTGAAGGAACATTTGTTGTAGCTGACGATGAAGATATACCAACCACTTCTGAATCTGAAACCTCTTTGGTCAATTCTTCAGGAGATGCCTCAGAGTGAATCAAGTTCACCATTTTTGCACTGATGTTCATCATCACCTTTTTGACACTAGTTAACAAAAAGGGGGAGAATTACATCAAGTTTCGATAGACTTGCCCTGATAGATTTGCTTGAGAATTACATCAAGTTTCGATAGACTTGCTCTGATAGATTTGCTCTCTTTGTTTATTTGGTTTGGTTTATGAGACTTTTGAGCTCTTTGCCTTAAAGATTATCTGTGCTCTGATGTAAAACTTATGTGCTGTAACATTAATAACCCCGCCTGCTGCATTATTTATCTTGAAGCATTTGTTTTGCATGCGTAATTATTATCAGAATCCATGAATGATTGCACTACTTTCTCGATGAATTATATATCATCAGACTGAATCATTACCACGAATGATTGAAAAGTCCTCCACATACTTCAATGAATTGTAGAGAATCTTATCTCATATTTCTGACCCTGAATACATTTAGGGGGAGTATATTTCATCATCGAGCCAAGTAACGTGAATTCACTCTTGTTCGATCTGCCATTTCACTTATCTATCTTCACTTTGATGATTATCTATTTTGTCAATAACCGTCCAAAAAGGGGGAGATTGTTGGTGCAATGATAGGCCCCTTATGTTTTTGGAGTTTGTTAACATAAACGATATGGGACTTATGTGTTTTCTAGTGCACAAAGAGTAACAGGTCCTTGAGATCATTAGGAGTTTGATGAAAACGACGAAGATAATCCCCTGCACTGTAGTGAAGGTTATCACTGAAGATTATGATGACAAGAGTTACCCCTCGAAAATTTGCTGAAGTGAAGCAGTTAGTTCGGTGTCTGTCCGAGGAAAATGACTGCGTCCGAGGAGATTGAAGATGAAGTGAAGACGTAGAATTTATTTTGTTGTTCTTCTTCTCTTTATTGAGTCATAGGACCACCGTACTATTAAGAGGGCTGTAGCGTTCCAAACTTTGATTATCCAATGCTAAACCCAAATCCTATGAAATTTGTGAGAGAAATCTCTTTGTGTTCCGAGAAAATACTTGCCAGCAACAGACAGTGATCTTCTTTGATGCGAGAGATTTGACTCGGACCGAGGAGTTAGCATTACTTGTTCCTCAAGCAATGTTACCGTTGATCCAAATTCGACCATTGCAAACATGTCGGTTGGCCATTGGCTGGACGAGTGTCCCAAATGGTCATTTCCCATCTGGGAAGGCTGCGGCTATAAATAGCCATCCCACGCTGGCGTTCTTTGGTGGCTGCTCCGTTTGATTCTGCGAAGATTGTTGAGCAACCCCCTCTTTGAGCGAATTGAGTTTAAAATCCACTGAGAGAAAAACCCCAAGAGCCAAAGAATTAGATAGTGGTCCAGCATCACTCGAATCTAAGTCCAGTACGCTCCGCAAGTTACTCTTTAGGGCTACAAACTCTCTAGATGGTTAGGTGTCAATTTCTTTAGAGACCAAGAGTGATTGTGGTTCTTGAAGAATCTGTAAAGGTTCGGAGATCGCCTTCAAGTATCTACCACGAGTGATCGACATTGGTTGATGAACCAATTGTCGAGGAGAATAGGGTGAAGAGAGTTTATCTTCCGTGTTAAGTCACATCCCCTCCAACTAGACGTAGTCCTTGTGTAGAAGGATGAACTGGTCTAGAAAATACCCGTCGCCATCGAGCATCACTGGTTACCTTTGTCACCCATGTTTACCTTCAATGTATTTTCATTCGTGTGATTTGTTTGAATACATGACTTAGTTTCTTTTCAGTACTTAGTTTTAGCTTGCTATAGTTTGTTTTTCATTCTCTATGCTGCTGGGTTCCGAGAGTTTTGAGTTTTCGAAAGAAAATTTAAAACTCCCATTCACCCCCTGTCGGTGTCAAAACCGGCGGATCTCGGGTAGGGGGTCCCGAACTGTGCGTCTAGGCGGATGGTAACAGGAGACAAGGGACATGATGTTTTTACCTAGGTTAGGACCCTCTCGATGGAGGTAAAACCCTACTCCTGCTTGATTAATATTGATGATATGGGTAGTACAAGAGTTAATCTACCACGAGATCAGAGAGGCTAAACCCTAGAAGCTAGCCTATGGTATGATTGTTGTTCGTCCTACGGACTAAAACTCTCCGGTTTATATAAACATCGGAGAGGGCTAGGGTTACACAGAGTCGGTTACAATGGGAGGAGATCTACATATCGTATCGCCAAGCTTGCCTTCCACGCCAAGGAAAGTCCTATCCGGACACGGGACGAAGTCTTCAATCTTGTATCTTCATAGTCCGGGAGTCCGGCCAAAGGTCATAGTCCGGCCATCCGTACACCCCCTAATCCAGGACTCCCTCAGTAGCCCCTGAACCAGGCTTCAATGACGATGAGTCCGGCGCGTAGATTTGTCTTCGGCATTGCAAGGCGGGTTCTTCTCCAAATCCCATATACCTGTCGAATAGTGTCCAGCTTCTAATGAATGTTGTGCTCCTTGGATTCCGCACCCAATAATGGCCATCTTCCACGTGTCAAAAGAATGTGAAAAGACAGGGGTTCCTTTTTTCATTTACCCCCTTAGCTGCGCAAATGGGCCGCCTATAAAAGAGACGGAGATTTAGATCCAAATCACACCATCTTCCCTCCGCGAGCATTCATCAGAGCGCATTCGACAGAGATCCATTCTACCATGGCCGGTCAACGCAGCTCCTCCTCTCGCCCCTCCAGCCCTCGGCCCGGAGATTGGGAGAGGTGTTCCATCCCGCACAGCGAGCTAGTAGCTCTCCAAACCGAGGGGCTCCTCCCCCCAGCATACATGGTCCCAGTTCGAGCCGGGCTTGCCACCTATAATGGCGGAGAGCAGGCGGAGAGCGTCCCCAATCCCTCCAAAGGAGAGCGGGTATGCCTTGTCCCTTATTTAATAAGAGGGCTCGGATTTCCAATTCACCCGTTTCTCCAGGGGCTCCTGGAGTTCTATGGCCTCCAGCTACACAACCTCACGCCTGCCTCCATACTGCATATTGCGGGCTTCGTGGCCCTTTGCGAGCTGTTTTTGGGCATCGAGGCCCATTTCACGTTGTGGAAGAAGTTGTTCTGCCTCGTGCCCCGCTCTCAGGAGGGGTCGATTTATCAAGTGGGCGGAGCCGAACTATGGCGCATCGCCGGGACCGGATATCTATCCAGAATCCCAAAGAAGGCGTCCGAGGACTGGCCTTCAGAATGGTTTTATATAGAAGACGTCCCCTTGTCGGACCCTGTACGGATCGGCCTCCCTAAGTTCAATAATGCTCCCTTGAAGAAACGCCTAAGCTGGCGTCCATGGAGCCCTCAGAGGGAAACTGACAGGGACGTCCTTTACGTGATGAGCCGGATAAGGTTGTTAGCTCATTCCGGATGGACCATGATCGAGGTCATGGCCACATGCATTACGCGTGGGGTGCAGCCGCTTCAGTACAGAGGCCACCCCATGTGGGATTTCAACGGGGAGGACGCCGCCACCCGGTGCGGTCGCAAGGGGCCGGATTCGGCTGCCACTCTAACGAAGATCTTATCCACTTCGTACAAGGGAGAAGAGGAGGAATTCCTCCATGTCAACCCACGGGGCGGATTCTCTATGTACAATCCTCCAAGCTGGGTAAGCGAGCACTTTCACTTGCCTATCCGTTTTCATATTCCCATAGTTAAGTACTTAGTCTAGCAATTTTAACGCAGGAGCTACGCCAGACTATAAAGGAGATAGACAGCCCTCCCCCACAACCTGAGGACCCAGAACGGTCCCTCGACCTGGACTCCCAAGAGGACCCAGACTTATGTGTGGAGCTGATTGATGGGGTGTTTCATCAATTGAGTAAGGACAACACCTTAGTGGCCATTACGAACGATTATCCCGGACTACTTCCAGCCTCAAAGGTAACCGAGACCGAAGTCCCAGTACTTTCAAGAGGATCCATCCGTGCTTATTTTTGATCGCCGTATACCAATGGCATTTTTTGCAGGGGAAGTCCTTGAGGCGGAGGGTCGAGCCCGCGGTGGCTAGCCAACAAGGGCCATCGAGGCCCGGTGGGCTAAAAAGAAGTGCGGACCGGATCGAGACGCCGGCGCAATGGTATGGCGTGCGACTTTAATGCCCAGGGTTTATGCCTTCAAGGCATACTAACGCTCATGCTCTCTTCAGGAAGAAGAGCGCCCGCTGGACTATATCCACCGGCCAGGCTTCAAGGCCGGGTCCTGAAGCGGAGGCGAACACGGGGCGCGCACCAGACGCTCCTCCGACAGAGGACATGGACGGGCTATCTACCACCAATTCAGAGGTGGAGAGTGCCATGAACCACAGGCGTCGCCGGACTATTCTTCGTGACACAGGTTTTTCCCAAGAGGCGTTGGACGCCTTTAATACGGGAGATGCGTACCTCAATGCCGCTTGAAATGGTCTAGCCAGAGCCACAGAGCAGTATGTAAAAGACATACGGGTGAGTAAATCTGATGGTTATATATGTCAGTAGCCCCCGAGACTTGAAACAGTTAAAATAATTGATTTAAGGATCATTTGTTATGGAAGATCTTACAAAAAGAATACGCAACTGTCCCGGGAGCTGAAAGAGTGCAAGGCCCAACTTGAGGCCGCACTAGCCGCCACAGGGAATGACAAGGAGACCCCCTCAGGTAATATATGCTTCAAAATATGAGTATGTTGTGAAGTGCGGCATGTGTGCAATTCTGACAATAACAGTACAGATGGTGCCAGAGTGGATCCGGACAAGCAACAACTCTTGCGCCAGTTAAAGGCCGGCGAGAGCGTGCTTACGAGGGTGAGGCAAGAGAAGAACAGGCTTCAAGATGCCAATACCCAGCTGGGCGAGGAACTAAAGGATGTTTGTGCTTAGCTGTCGGATTCCATAAAAGAGAATCGACGACTTCGACGCAGAATTTTTAGTAAGTGCTTGAACGAATCTTCGAAAAAGAGTTCGGCGAGGAAGTCGATTCACAGAGTTATGTCTGTAGGTATGCTGACAGGTCAGCCTACGGAGGAAATGCCCGGTTCTACGGGTGACCTTCTTCTCGAGCTATCGCAACTACATGAACGAGTTCGGCAGGCGATGCAAGGCGTCGTCCAGGCTTTGTGGCCATCCCTCTCCATGCCCGAAGGCCTTGGAGAGCTTGAAGAGAAGCTAAAGGGAGCGCGACAACGCTTCCGATTATGGAAGATATCAGCCTGCCGTCAAGGCGCCAGGGAGGCCTGGGCCATGGTGAAGACGCGGTACACGAAGGCTGACCCAAACCACATGGCCGAGGTCGGACCTGTGGGGCCTGATGGGAAGGAGATCCCTGTCAGTTTAGTGTACGGCCAGGTAGAGCTGGCCGCCAAGTATTCCCAATAGGACTGTAAATTGGACAGCCTGTTGGATGGTATTGAAAAAGAATATACCCAGTCAAATTGACTATGTAATTTAAAATGACATGTAAAATGCCTTCTAGCCGGATTGTAGATCATTTGTCATTGCGGACCTTTTCGCTTCAACCTCTGGACCCGATAGTCCGGAGTGTGTCCGAATACCCTCTCGGCTATGTAAGAACCGGGGCATGCATGGAGACCAGGCGTAGGGGTCATTAGTGCTTTAGCAGACAAGTGCCCAACTAGTTATGTTATATTACATGGTTAGTAAGAAACATCTTCCAGGGAGAATAGTTCCGTTAGGGGTTCCTTTCCCTGGGAGGCATGCCCTAAAGTGCATGTCCGGACTGCAAAAAAAGCAGAAAAGCATCTGGGGGCGGATAAATAAACAAGTGAAAAATCATCTTTTAGTTCACCGACCGAATATTCCCTTAAGAGCGCTAGCTTTTGAATTCACCCAGTCTGAGGTACACATCCGGCTGACCCGGCAGTAATAATCGCAAAGGTGCTCCCTTTACCACCTAGCCAAACAATCGGGAACGTAGGGGTAAGCACAGGAGCCAGGCAACCCAGCTTGGCCAAAACTTAAGTCATATCGATGCATATAATGGTGAATAAAAGGTACATGCGAAAGTGTGACACATGTGTTGGGCACGAGGCCCGTATATACAAGCTTCTGATAAAGAAGCCCCCAGGTCAATTATGTGCGAATAATGCGCAAGCGAGCCCTTAAAGGCTTGTAAGAAAAAAGGAGGGAGAAGGAGAGAAATATAAGGCAGCTAATGTGTAAAAAATAGACAGAGGAAGGACACGAACACAGAGTCCGGCGCTAGGCGTAGAATCTTCGTAGGCGTGCTGCGTTCCATGGGTTTGGCTCGAGTCGGTTATCCGATGCATTTCGTAGACGGTACGCTCCACCAGTCAGGACTTGGTCGATTACGAAGGGACCTTCCCATTTGGGCTTGAGTTTGTCCTTTTTCTTGTCCGGTAGGCGTAGAACTAGTTCGCCAACATTGTAAGTTTTGGCCCGTACTTCTCTGCTTTGATATCTTCGAGCCTGCTGTTGATAGAATGCGGAACGAGCTTTTGCCACGTCGCGCTCCTCCTCCAATGCGTCCAAACTGTCCTGCCGATCGAGCTTGGCTTCTCTTTCTTCGTACATATGCACGCGAGGTGAGTCATGAATTATGTCGCAGGGCATGACTGCCTCTGCGCCGTATACCATAAAGAATGGTGTGAATCCGGTAGTGCGATTCGGCGTGGTCCGCAGCCCCCAGAGTACAGAGTCAAGCTCCTCTACCCAGTGCATGTTAGATTCCTTGAGGGACCGCACTAATCTGGGTTTGATGCCACTCATGATTAGACCATTGGCTCACTCAACTTGACCGTTAGTTTGTGGGTGATAGACTGAAGCGTAGTCGAGCTTGATACCCATATTTTTGCACCAGAGTTTGACCTCGTCGGCCGTAAAGTTCATGCCGTTGTCAGTGATGATGCTGTGGGGGATGCCGTAACGGTGTACAACCCCTGATATGAACTCTATCACCAGTCCGGAATTGGCCGTCTTAACAGGCTTGGCCTCTATCCATTTGGTGAATTTGTCCACCATGACCAGTAGGTATTTTTGCTTGTGGGTTCCTCCTTTAAGGGGTCCAACCATGTCAAGCCCCCAGACCGCAAAAGGCCAGGTAATGGGTATAGTTTGGAGGGCGGTAGGTGGCATGTGGCTTTGGTTAGCAAATAATTGGCAACCGACGCATCGCTGGACTAAGTCCTGAGCATCTGCCCGGGTCGTCGGCCAATAAAATCCAGTACGGAAGGCCTTGCTTACAAGGGCCCGGGCAGCGGCGTGGTGCCCACCGAGTCTGGCATGAATTTCAGCCACAAGGTTCCGCCCTTCCTCTTCGGAGATACACCTTTGAAGGACTCCAGTGGTGCTTTTCTTATAAAGCTCTCCTTCGTGGACTTTATAGGCTTTAGATCGCCGCACTATGCAGCGTGCCTCATTTTGGTCCTCGGGAAGTTCCTGCCTAGTTAAGTAGGCTAAGAATGGTTCTATCCACGGGGCAATTACTGCCATTATTACGTGGGCTGAGGATGTTACCTCGTTGGCAGAGTCTTTCGTTGCGTCAGAATGTTCGATGTCAGGTGGTGCGGCTAGGTCCAAATTGTTATTTCCGAATTCCCCTTCCCACTATATGGATGGCTTGAATAGCCTCTCCAAGAAAATGTTGGGGGGGACTACATCGCGCTTTGCGCCGACGCGTGCCAAGACGTCTACTGCCTGATTGTTTTCCCGGGCTATATGGTGGAATTCGAGCCCTTCGAACCGAGCTGACATTTTTAGGACGGCATTGCGATAAGCTGCCATTTTTGGATCTTTGGCATCAAAGTCTCCATTTATTTGGGATATCGCGAGGTTTGAATCCCTGCGCACCTCTAGGCGTTGAATGCCCATGGAGACTGCCATCCGGAGACCATGTAGAAGGGCCTCGTATTCGGCTGCATTGTTGGAGTCCGTATACATTATCTGGAGTACATATTGAACTATATCTCCTGTTGGGGACGTCAGAACGACGCCAGCCCCAGACCCGCTAGCATTTTGGAGCCGTCGAAGTGCATGATCCAGTTGGAATATGTGTCGTACTCTTTAGGGAGTTCGGCTTCAGTCCATTCAGCGACAAAGTCGGCCAAAACTTGCGACTTGATAGCTCGCCGTGGCTTATAGGTTATGTTGAATGGGAGGAGCTCAATGGCCCATTTGGCAATTCGGCCCGTCGCGTCGCGGTTGTTTATAATATCATTAAGAGGTACTTCGGAGGCTACTGTTATTGAACACTCTTGAAAGTAGTGTCGTAGCATCCGGGACGCCATGAACACTGCGTATGCTATCTTTTGGTAATGCGGGTACCAGGACTTGCATGGAGTGAGGACAGTGGACACGTAGTAGACTGGTTTCTGGACAGGGAATTTGTGTCTGTCCGTTTCTCGTTCGACGACGAGCACTGCGCTTACAACTTGATTAGTTGCCGCGATGTACAACAACATTGGTTCGCCGATGTTAGGCGCGGCCAGGACCGTTTTTTTGCCAATATGGCTTTTATTTCTTTGAGTCCGGCCGTGGCGGCATCCGTCCACTCGAAGTGTTCGGTGCACCGGAGGAGGCGGTAAAGGGGTAATGCCTTTGCTCCCAAGCGGGAGATGAAGCGGCTTAGAGCCACCACGCATCCAGTCAATTTTTGTATTTGTTTGAGGTCCTTTGGAATATCCAATTGTGACAGAGCTCTGATCTTGGCTGGGTTTGCTTCAATTCCTCTACCGAATACGATGAAGCCCAAGAGCTTTCCGGCTGGTACGCCGAAAACGCATTTTTCTGGGTTAAGCTTAATGTTGTATGTTCGGAGGTTATCGAACGTGAGCCTCAAGTCGTCTATTAGATTTTTGACATGCTTGGTTTTGACGACCACGTCATCCACGTATGCTTCAACTGTTTTGCCGATCTGGTTGGCCAGACATGTCTGAATCATGTGCTGATATGTTGAGCCGGCGTTTTTGAGCGCGAAGAGCATTGTGTTGAAGCAGAATGGGCCGTATGGGGTGATAAATGCCGTTGCGGCTTGGTCTGACTCTGCCATCTTAATTTGGTGGTAGCCAGAGTATGCATCGAGGAAACACAATGAATCGTGTCATGCGGTGGCATCGATGATTTGATCAATGCGGGGGAGGGGGAAGGGATCCTTTGGGCAAGCCTTGTTGAGGTCTTTGAAATCGACGCATAGGCGCCAGGATTTGTCCTTCTTTGGTACCATCACCAGGTTTGCTAGCCAGTCCGGATGTTTTATATCTCTGATGAATCCGGCTTCCAGTAGTTTGGCTAGCTCCTCTCCCATGGATTGTCTCTTAGGTTCAGAGAAACGCCAAAGAGCCTGCTTAACAGGCTTGAATCCTTTTAGGATGTTCGGGCTGTGCTCGGCCGGCCTGCGTGGGATTCTTGGCATGTCTGAAGGGTGCCAAGCAAAGATGTCCCAATTTTCGCGTAGGAACTCTCGTAGTGTGGCATCTACATCAGGGTTTAATTGTGCCCCAATGGAGGCCGTTTTTGTAGGGTCCGTTGGATGGACTTGGAATTTGACTATTTCGTCTGCCGGTTTAAAGAGGTGGACTTGGATCTTTTGTCGAGTATCACGTCGTCCCTCTCCACCGTGGAGCGCAGCGCAGTTAGTTCCTCGACCGCTAGGGCTTCGGATAATGCCTCAAGGGCCAGTGCGGCTGTCTTGTTTTCGGCGCGAAGCGCTATGTCCGGATCACTAGCAAGAGTGATGATTCCGTTGGGTCTGGGCATTTTGAGCTTCATGTACCCGTAATGGGGTATAGCTTGAAAAAATTTCAATGCCTCTCGCCCTAACAGAGTGTGGTATCCGCTGCTGAACGGGGCCACTTGAAATGTGACCTCCTCGGATCTGTAATTATCCGGCATGCCGAACACCACATCCAGTGTGATTTTTCCTGTACAGCATGCTTCCCGACTGGGGATTATTCCTCTGAAGGTTGTGTTGCTTCGCTCAATACGGCTCCAGTCTATTTCCATTTTTTAAGGGTTTCCTCATAAATGAGGTTCAATCCGCTGCCACCGTCCATCAGTACCTTGGTAAGCCAAAAGCCGTCCACTATTGGACTGAGGACCAGTGCGGCTGGTGCTCGGGCTGTCCGGAATTTAGGTTCGTCACTGGGATTAAAGGTAATAGCCATGTCACTCCATGGGTTTATTGTTGCTACCTGGTAGACTTCGGTAAGGCTGCGGAGCATTTGTTTCCGCACATTTTTTGATGCGAAAGTCTCGAAGACTATTGATACCGTACTGGTATTCCTGGGGTGGTGCTTTGTGGATTCTGGAGTTAGGAGCTCCTCGCCACTTCTGGCCACCTGCCGGAGTATCCAACATGCTCTAAGGCTATGAGTTGGTGTGACGCCCTTTGTACTATGAATTTTACAGGGTCCATTGAGCCATCCCTCCAGTACGGTTACATACCCTATAGAGGGTTTATTTTTGTTGTTGTTTGGCCCAGGTGCCTGGCAATAATGCGCCCTTTTATTTTGGACTGGGATTGTATTCAGAACCTCGCCCAATCCGAGACTGAGGGGCCAACAAATTTCCGAACTCGGAAGCTTGGGTTCTTGGATGTTGTCCAATGAATCAGGCCCGCTGCCTCTTTAGGTTCAGGGCTTGAGTGACGTCCATCCCTCCACGGGTATCCGGCTTGGAGGGATCAGGAATCCGGACATATCTGGTCCTTAGGATGGGTGAAGATTCGCCGCATTGTTCCTCCACCACTTCGACGTGGTGGGTGACCTGGGGAGAGTCAATCTCTCTCGAATTGAGTTTAAGCCCAATTTGATCGTAGTCTGTAGCGACTCCCAGGGCGGCGATGTGATCCAAGAGCTCGTTTAAGGAAGAGCGCTCCATCGGATCCAACTGCTCGGCGAGTTTCGAGTTAACGTGGAGATTGCTTTCGATGACCCGAGAAGTCATCTTCGGCGCGGCGGCCGAACAAGTGGTCATTAGAAAACCGCCTAGCCGGAGAGTTTGGCCGATAGCCAAAGCTCCTTTAGCAACAACGCCGTCTTTAAAGATGGGGTGCGGCATCCTTCCTGATGGTGACGACACAGAGGAACTCTCAATGAAAGCACCACTGTCGGTGTCAAAACTGGTGGATCTCGGGTAGGGGGTCCCGAACTGTGCGTCTAGGCGGATGGTAACAGGAGATAAGGGACACGATGTTTTTACCCAGGTTCAGGGCCTCTCGATGGAGGTAAAACCCTACTCCTGCTTGATTAATATTGATGATATGGGTAGTACAAGAGTTGATCTACCACGAGATCAGAGAGGCTAAACCCTAGATGCTAGCCTATGGTATGATTGTTGTTCGTCCTACGGACTAAAACTCTCCGGTTTATATAGACACCGGAGAGGGCTAGGGTTACACAGAGTCGGTTACAATGGGAGGAGATCTACATATCGACTCGCCAAGCTTGCCTTCCACGCCAAGGGAAGTCCTATCCGGACACGGGACAAAGCTTCAATGTTGTATCTTCATAGTCCGGGAGTCGGGCCAAAGGTCATAGTCCGGCCATCCGGACACCCCCTAATCCAGGACTCCCTCACCCCCCTCTGATAGACATACTTCGTTCCTACCTTGAGCCTGGCATCTGATACGTCTCCAATGTATCTATAATTTTTGATTGTTCGATGCTATTATATTGCCCGTTTTGGATGTTTATGGGCTTTACTTTACACTTATATATCATTTTTGGGACTAACCTACTAACCGGAGGCTCAACCCGAATTGCTGTTTTTTTGCCTATTTCAGTGTTTCGAAGAAAAGGAATATCAAACAGAGTCCAAATGGGATGAAACCTTCGGGAGCAATATTTTTGGAACAAATGCAAACCTGGAGACTTGGAGTGGACATCAAGCAACAAACGAGACAGCCACAAGGATGCCCAGTGTGCCCCCCGGGGGTGGGCGCGCCCCCACCCTCGTGGGCCCCTCGAGTGTCAACCGACCTACTTCTTCCTCCTATATATACTCCCGTACCCTGAAAACATCAGAAGCAACCACAAAAACCTAATTCCACCGCCGCAACCTTCTGTATCTGCGAGATCCCATCTTGGAGCCTTGGCCGGCACTCCACCGGAGGGGGAATCGACCATGGAGGGCCTCTACATCATATCCAAGACCTCTCCGATGAGTTGTGAGTAGTTTACCACAGACCTTCAGGTCCATAGTTATTAGCTAGATGGCTTCTTCTCTCTCTTTGAATCTCAATACAAAGTTCTCCTCGATCTTCTTGGAGATCTATTCGATGTAACTCTTTTTGTGGTGTGTTTGTCGAGATCCGATGAATTGTGGGTTTATGATCAAGTTTATCTATGAGAAAAATTTGAATCTCCTCTGTATTCTTTTATGTATGATTAAGTTATCTTTGCAAGTCTCTTCGAATTATCAGTTTGGTTTGGCCTACTAGATTGATCTTTCTTGCAATGGGAGAAGTTCTTAGCTTTGGGTTCAATCTTGCGGTGTCCTTTCTGAGTGACAGTAGGGGCAGCAAGGCAAGTATTGTATCGTTAATTTGTTTCAACTACATGCGTGAACATGTACCAAGTCAAGTCACTCGAATCATTCAAAGGTGGATACCACCCTATCATACCACATCACAACCATTTTAATAGCATGTTGGCACGCAAGGTAAACCATTATAAGCCCCTAGCTAATTAAGCATGGCATAAGCAATAAAAATCTCTACTTGTCATTGCAAACATGTTTATTCATAATAGGCTGAATCAGGAATGATGGACTCATCATATTTACAAAAACAAGAGAGGTCGAGTTCATACCAGCTTCTCTCATCTCAATCAGTCCATCATATATCGTCATTATTGCCTTTCACTTGCACGACCGAACAGTGTGTATAATAATGGTGCACGTGCATTGGACTAAGCTGGAATCTGCAAGCATTCAATTCAAGGGAGAAGACAAAGTAATATGGGCTCTAAGTCAAATCAACAATCATGCATATGAGAGCCACTAAACATTTTTCATTATAGTCTTCTCCTCTCGACCCCCAAAGGAAAGAAATAAAACTATTTCCACGGGAAAGCTCCCAACAAGCAAAAGAAGAACGAGAATTATTTTTGGGTTTTCTTTTTTAATTACTACTACAAACATGGAAATTAAACTAACTAATTTTTTGGTTTTTCTTAAGGTTTATTAAACACACAAAAAGAAAGCTAGAAAAAGGAATTAAACTAGCATGGATAATAGAATGAAAGAGTATGAGCACCAAAAACTACAATAAGTGTGTGAACATGAATGTAATGTCGGTGAGAAATACGCACTCCCCCAAGCTTAGGCTTTTGTCCTAAGTTGGTCTACGCCCAAGGGTAGCCTGGCTGATATCCGAAGTTATAACTAGGGTCGTACTGAGATGCAACAACCATTGCCTCCTGAGCTGTGGCATCGTGGCGAGCTGCCTCCGCTCTCCTCTCGTGTTTGTTTGCCTCCTCCCTGGTGAAAACATATCTTCGTTTTTCCTGGTAATCAAAAAGGGAAGGAGCAGGGAGAGTAACATGTACAGCGTGACGTCTGTCAAAGATTAGTCGATACTGGAGGAATTGTTCATTCCTCACAAGAAAATGATGACTGACCATAGCGCCATAATCTAAATAAGCGGGAAGCAACTCCCTATCACCCTCATGTGGAGGTATACCAAGATAATTTGCAACACGGGTCGCATAAATCCCTCCAAATAAATCTCCAACTAAACCATTATTATGCAATCTACGTGCAACAATCGCCCCCAAGTTGTAATCTTTATTACCTAATACAACACTCTTGAGAACACAAAGATCAAGGACACACATGTGACATGCTTCATCCTTACCGTTAATGCATCTACCAATGAAGAGAGAAAAATAATGTATAGCAGGAAAATGAATGCTCCCTATGGTAGCTTGTGCTATATCTCTAGATTCTCCCACAATGATACTAGCTAGAAAGTCTTTATATTCAGATTTACGGGGTTCATTAACATTGCCCACTGCGGGATTTTGCAAGCAGTAGTAAAATCTTCTAGGTCCATGGTATATGATTGATCATAAATATCAAACAGGACACTTTGAGAATTACACGAAGATGTAAATTTAAACCTTCTCACGAATGAGTCAGTCAAATAGTAGTACAGAGGACACTTATCTTGCATGAAGTCCTCAAGATCGGCATTACGCACATATGCGTCAAACTCATCCTTAATGCCTGCATTGACCATAAACTCTTCTGACGGCCATTCACAAGGCCGCACGTCAGCTTCCCTTGGTGGTTCATCGCCTTGCTCACGCATAGCGCACCTGGGTCCTTTATTTGTTGAATAACCACCTTGGTATAGTTTCCTAAACATATTTCTTCCTCTGAAAAATTTCTGAAATTTTTAGTAACTCAAAATAAAAGTGAATCAAACTAAACAAGATTGATATCAACTACTCCCACGAGTGCCTAGAGCCTATATCATGCATTAGAATTACTTGGGATCTCATAAATTTGACATGCAAGCTCAAGAACAGGGTCACCTAGGCAGCAAATTTTTGCAATAAATAAAACACTAAAACAAAAACTAATTGGACCATTGGAGGAGTCACATACCAAGGAACAATCTCCCAAAGCAGTTTTGTGAATGGAGCTTTGAGCAAGGAGAATGAAAATCGCCGCAAAATGAGCTAGAACTCGTGCTTGAGCTGGATGGTGATTTTTATGGGAGGAAGATGGAGTGTGTGGGTGCAGAAATAAGTGGAGGGGGGCCACCATGGGCCCACAAGGCAGGGGGCGCGCCGAGTCAAAGTGGGCGCGCCCTGGACCCTCGTGGCCAGGTGCTTGCCCCCCTGCTGTGTTCTCAGTGCCTAAAATCCTCAAATATTCCATAAAAAATCATACTAAATTTGCAGGGCATTTGGAGAACTTTTATTTTCGGGATATTTTTTATTGCATGGATAATTCAGAGAACAGACAGAAAATACTATTTTTGCTTTATTTATTCTAAATAAAAGAAAGTAAAAAGAGGGTACAGAAGGTTGTGCCTTCTAGTTTCATCCATCTCATGATCATCAAAAGGAATCCACTAACAAGGTTGATCAAGTCTTGTTAACAAACTCATTTCGAATAACATGGAACCGGAGAAATTTCAAATAACACTAGGTTACCTCAACGGGGATATGAACATCCCCAATAATAAGAATATCATTTTTTTCTTGACCGTAGGAAGAGGAAATTCAAAACCTCCAATAATAATAGTCGGAATTTTTCTAATAGAATTGATGCTATGAACTTGAGATTGTTTCCTCGGAAAGTGTACCGTATGCTCATTACCATTAACATGAAAAGTGACATTGCCTTTGTTGCAATCAATAACAACCCCTGCAGTATTCAAAAAGGGTCTACCAAGGATAATCGACATACTATCGTCCTCGGGAATATCAAGAATAACAAAGTCCGTTAAGATAGTGACATTTGTAACCACAACAGGCACATCCTCACAAATACCGACAGGTATAGCAGTTGATTTATCAACCATTTGCAAAGATATTTCAGTAGGTGTCAACTTATTCAATTCAAGTCTACGATATAAATAGAGAGGCATAACACTAACACCGGCTCCAAGATCACATAAAGCAGTTTTAACATAGTTTCTTTTAATGGAGCATGGTATAGTTGGTACCCCTGGATCTCCAAGTTTCTTTGGTATTCCACCTTTAAAAGTGTAATTAGCAAGCATGGTGGAAATTTCAGCTTCCGGTATCTTTCTTTTATTTGTAATAATATCCTTCATATATTTAGCATAAGGATTTACTTTAAGCATGTCACTTAAGCGCATACGTAAGAAGATAGGTCTAATCATTTCAGCAAAGCGCTCAAAATCCTCATCATCCTTTTTCTTGGATGGCTTAGGAGGAAAAGACATGGGTTTTTGAACCCATGGTTCTCTTTCTTTACCGTGCTTCCTAGCAACAAAATCTCTTTTATCATAACGTTGATTCTTTGATTGTGGGTTATCAAGATCAACAGCAGGTTCAATCTCTACATCATTATTATTGCTAGGTTGAGCATCAACGTGAACATTATCATTAACATTATCACTAGGTTCATGTTCATCACCAGATTGTGTTTCAGCATCAGAAATAGAAATATCATTGGGATTCTCAAGTGTGTCTACAACAGGTTCACTAGAAGCATGCAAAGTCCTATCATTTTTCTTTTTATTGTTTTTAGAAGGACCAGGTGCATCTACATTATTTCTCTGAGAATCCTGCTCGATTCTCTTAGGGTGGCCTTCAGGATACAAAGGTTCCCGAGTCATTTTACTAGTTCTAGTAGCCACTCTAATAGCAAAATCATGTTTATTATTCAATTCATCAAGTAAATCACTTTGAGCTTTAAGTACTTGTTCTGCTTGAGTGGTAACCATAGAAGCATATTTGCTAATGAGTTTAAGTTTAACTTTAACTCTAGCCATATAATCACTCAAGCGTCCAATCATGTGAGCATTACTTTTTAATTCTCTACCAACATAAGCATTAAAACTTTCTTGCCAAGCCATAAAATCATCAAATTCATCCAAACATTGGCTAGGAAATTTAGTAGACGGGATTTCAACTTTATCATATCTATAGAGAGAATTTACCTTTACTACCTGTGTCGGGTTATCAAGACAATGTATTTCTTCGACAGGCGGTATATTCAGACCATGTATTTCTTCAATGGGAGGTAAATTCTTAACATCTTCAGCTTTAATACCTTTTTCTTTCATAGATTTCTTTGCCTCTTGCATATCTTCAGGGCTGAGAAATAGAACACCTCTCTTCTTCGGAGATGGTTTAGGAATAGGCTCAGGAGCTGGCTCAGGAGTTGGCTCGGGAAGAGTCCAATTATTTTCATTAGTCAACATATTATTCAGTAACAATTCAGCTTGGTCGACTGTTCTTTCCCTGAAAACTCAACCAGCGCAACTATCCAAGTGGTCCTTGGAAGCATCGGTTAGTCCATTATACTCCCTCTGTAAACTAATATAAGAGTGTTTGGATAACTACTTTAGTATTCTAAACGCTCTTATATTAGTTTACGGAGGGAGTAGAAGATATCAAGTATTTCATTTTTCTTAAGAGGGTGATAAGGCAAAGCATTAAGTAATCGGAGAAGCCTCCCCCAAGCTTGTGGGAGACTCTCTTCTTCGATTTGCACAAAATTATATATCTCCCGCAAGGCAGCTTGCTTCTTATGAGTAGGGAAATATTTAGCAGAGAAGTAATAAATCATATCCTAGGGACTACGCACACAACCAGGATCAAGAGAATTAAACCAAGTTTTAGCATCACCCTTTAATCGGAACGGAAATATCTTAAGGATATAATAATAGCGAGACTTCTCATCATTAGTGAACAGGGTGGCTATATCATTCAATTTAGTAAGATGTGCCATAACAGTTTCAGATTCATAGCCATAAAAAGGATCAGATTCAACCAAAGTAATTATCTCAGGATCAACAGAGAATTCATAATCCTTATCAGTAACAAAGATAGGTGAAGTAGCAAAAGCATGGTCATATTTCATTCTAGCATTCAGAGATTGTTGCTTCCATTTAGCTAATAACTTCTCAACATCATATCTATCATTGCAAGCAAGAATAGCTCTAGTAGCTTCTTCATCCATAACATAACCCTCTGGAACAACATGCAATTCATATTTAGGGGGATAACCTTCATCATCATTATCATCAATAATTTTGTCTTCAATAATTTCATTCTCTCTAACCCTAGCAAGTTGTTCATCTAGAAATTCACCTAATGGCATAGTATCAAGCATAGAAGTAGTTTCGTCATAAGTATCATGCATAGCAGAAGTGGCATCATCAATAACATGCGACATATCAAAATTCAAAGCTATTATATTACCCATTTTGGATGTTCAATGATATAATTTTTGATTGTTCCATGCTATTATATTACCCGTTTTGGATGTTTATGAGCTTTACTTTACACTTTTATATCATTTTTGGGACTAACCTACTACCGGAGGCCCAGCCCGAATTGTTGTTTTTTTTGCCTATTTCAGTGTTTCGAAGAAAAGGAATACCAAACAGAGTCCAAACGGGATGAAACCTTTGGGAGCGATATTTTTGGAACAAATGCAAACCCGGAGACTTGGAGTGGACGTCAAGCAACAAACGAGGCGGCCACGAGGGTGCCCGGTGTGCCCCCCGGGGGTGGGCGTGCCCCCACCCTCGTGGGGCCCTCGAGCGTCAACCGACCTACTTCTTCCTCCTATATATACTTCCATACCCTGAAAACATCAGAAGCGACCACGAAAACCTAATTCCACCGCCGCAACCTTCTGTATCCGCGAGATCCCATCTTGGAGCCTTCGTCGGCGCTCCGCCGGAGGGCCTCTACATCATCTCCAAGGCCTCTCCAATGAGTTGTGAGTAGTTTACCACAGACCTTTGGGTCCATAATTATTAGCTAGATGGCTTCTTCTCTCTCTTTGAATCTCAATACAAAGTTCTCCTTGATATTCTTGGAGATCTATTCGATGTAACTCTTTTTGCGGTGTGTTTGTCGAGATCCGATGAATTGTGGGTTTATGATCAAGTTTATCTATGAGAAATATTTGAATCTCCTCTGAATTCTTTTATGTATGATTAAGTTATCTTTGCAAGTCTCTTCGAATTATCAGTTTGCTTTGGCCCACTAGATTGATCTTTCTTGCAATGGGAGAAGTGCTTAGCTTTGGGTTCAATCTTGCGGTGTCCTTTCCTAGTGACAGCAGAGGCAGCAAGGCACGTATTGTATTGTTGCCATCGAGGATAAAAAGATGGAGTTTATATCATATTGCATGAGTTTATCCCTCTACATCATGTCATCTTTCTTAATGTGTTACTCTGTTCTTCATGAACTTAATACTCTAGATGCAGGCAGGAGTCGGTCGATGTGTGGAGTACTAGTAGTAGATGCAGAATGTTTCGATCTACTTGTCACGGACGTAATGCCTACATACATGATCGTGCCTAGATAATCTCATAATTATGCGCTTTTCTATCAATTGCTCGACAGTAATTTGTTCACCCATCGTAATACTTATGCTATCTTGAGAGAAGCCACTAGTGAAACCTATGGCCCCTGGGTCTATCTTTTATCATATAAGTTTTCATCTATCTTTTATTTGCATCTTTTACTTTCCAATCTATATCATAAAAATACCAAAAATATTTATCTTATCTTATTATCTCTATTAGATCTCACTTTCGCAAGTGGCCATGATGGGATTGACAACCCCTTTATTGCGTTGGTTGCGAGGTTCTTGTTTGTTTGTGTAGGTGTGTGGGACTTTTGAGGAGCCTCCTATTGGATTGATACCTTGGTTCTCAAAAACTGAGCGAAATACTTACGCTACTTCGCTGCATCACCCTTTCCTCTTCAAGGAAAACCAACGCAAGCTCAAGACGTAGTAGCATCTTTTGAAGAAATAGAGTATGCACTATGGTAAGCCGTCGGCAGAAAGAGTCGTAAGCCAACCATATACATATGACCTTCGGTAAGCATCATGTCAGGCACAACCTCCTTCGGGAGCCTCAGTTGAACAACGCAATAGTAACATATATAGTTAGCAATGTTGTTTACTTAAGAAGAATGTATGCAATGAAGTTACCATCATTAACAAAATCATACCAAGTTTTGGCAATCAAGTTACCGTCCTGCAACTCATGGACTAGTTGCACGTATCCACTAAAATTTGGGCTGATAAACTGATTGGTCTTAAAGGTCTTAACATCATCTATAAATGAGACAAGATAACCTTTCTCCTCACAATTAAGTTTGGATCCATAGATGTAGTATGTCCTATCTACAACCTTTCGAGTATATCTTGAAGATAAGAAATAAGCTGACAATTATAAATAAACAAGTTTAGTAGCGATGAACACCAAGTATATTTTTAAATAAACAATATAAATTCCTTAACTTAAGAAATTAGTTTGACAAACTCACATTTAGGCAAAACTAGAGGGATATCCACATCCACCCACATGTCGATATTATTTTCAATGTCATCATCTTCGGGACGAATATCAAATGTTATTTGCATATTCTCCTCAAATCCATATGCCTTACAGAGAGCTTCCTAATAAGAGCAACCGAAATGGGAGTTATTAAGTGCATTATATAGCTTAATCTGGAATGCATAACTATGTTTAGTCCTTAGGTGAGCCCTCCTTGTCTCCATATTCTCAAAGTCATGGAAACTGAGCTTCTGCCAGATATACGGTCTTGCATGGCACGGGATGTACTAGTCGAATTGAAAAAACATGCGCATTGAAGCAAAGAAGCACAAGTGATGATTAATTACAATGAAATGCTTGTCGTTGCATACCATACAAACATAAAGGTCTCTTCCAGCTTCATGGTGAAAAACCTACAATTTTGCAGTGAGGCTCCCTATCGCACAAATCTTGTTCAGCGCATCAGTAGTCGCACTCCGGGATCCTATCATCATCAGACATTTCCTGTGTTCAAAATTCAAAGATTATAAATCAACGGTGATTACCAGGAACTCACGACAACAGATCATTATTATTCATCAAGGGCTGACTTTCGGTCTGTCGAGTCTTCCTTGAAAACTCTCATCTCACGTGGTGTAAATGGTGGGCACGCCCTCTCTGAGTCTTCCTTGAAAACTCTCATCTCACGTGGTGTAAATGGTGGGCACTCCCTCTCTGATATATTCGACTGTTAGTGATGGTCGTTCCTCCCTTCATCCCCGAGTGCATTACACCAAAATGTCTAGGACACGAGAACAAAGGAGAAGTGATCCCCACGACAACAGTCGGGATTCTTCCTCTCTTATATTTGCGACCGTCAGTGATGGAAGCTCCCACTTTCATTTGAAAGTGTATTACACCAAGATGTCTAGCACCTTTGAATGAAGAAGAAGCTCCCCTCATGACAACAGTCGAGATTCTTCTTCTCTCATATATGGTGGACACTCTCCCTCAATGATTTTTCGACCGTTTCCTTCCCCTAGTGCATAACAAAGGTCTAGCACAAGGAGAAGAAGGAGAAGCAACCCCCATGACAACAGTCGGTATTCTTCTTCTCTCATATATGGTGGACACTCCCCCTCACTGATTTTTGACTGTCATGTATGGAGCCCTGATAGACTTAAAGTTGACCCGAAATGTCGTTTAATTCTATTCTCGACAAATCCAAGGCACTCGATATTTCCTACATTCTAGTACAAGTCATGCTAAAATTCATAGGAAAATCCAGCATGACCTTTGCTAAAATAGGACATATCGAGCGCCTGAAATTTCCCGGAGCGGAAATGAATCAACACTCCGGCAAAACATAGGCCACTCGGTTTTCCCTGTGATACAAAGATGTCCATACACATACAACGATGTTTAAACTTGAAAATCTATCCAGGTCAATTATCGCAAGCATTCACACAGAAGCATTCAAACTTGGTGCTCATTGCATTTCAATGGTTCAATATTGACAAAAATATTTCAATATATCTTATAACCCGAACATTTCATTTGGTTAAGAAGCATAACTAAATACCCTAGTTCTACTCTATTCAACACCGAGGAGTAGAGAAGGAGGAGGTGGACTTTTTGCTCGCCGACTTGGGTGTAGAGGAAGTAGAGGTAGCTCTGACGACGATCACTCCAGGGAGACGCGACACTACAAAGCCTTCATATTCCACCGAGTGAAAACTTTAGATCATCAAATCTCATATAGCATTCTTTGATGACAAAGTGATAATGACATAAAAAAAATTCAATTGTCCAGTACTAAAAATTACTAAAAATTTCCATACATAAATTTTCTCACTAGAAATTTCTATTATTAAATTTCTCATATGGCATTCTGATACAGTTCTATATAGAAATTTATAAAAAAATCTATTACTATTTTTTTACTAAAAATTTCTATTACTAAAATTCTAATCAAATGACCTAAAATTTCCTATTCTATTCAAAACAACTAAAACAGTCAAAAAACCTACATTTACTCAAATGACCTAAAAAATTATTCTATTAAAAAACCTACATTCCACAATGTCTACATTCTAAAACCTACATTCAATTACCTACATTCTACAAGAACAGAGAGAGAAGGGAGGGAGGGAGTAGGGGGTAGGAAGAAGGAAGGGAGGAGGGGGAGGAAGGAGGAAGGGAT